>NW_025334148.1:544022-750000 GCF_014858855.1 Bufo gargarizans | reverse complement strand
TGCAACAGTCCATTTTCATAAATTTAGGCCCAGCACCCAGGCAGAGGAGAGAGGTCCCGTAACAGACAATCTGGCTTCATGTCAGCAGAGAATTAGTCTGCATGTCATAGCAGAGAATCAGGCTTCACGTCAGCCACCAATGCAACAGTCCATTGTCAGATATTTAGGCCCAGCACCCAGGCAGAGGAGAGAGGTCCCGTAACAGAGGATCTGGCTTCATGTCAGCAGAGAATCAGTCTTCATGTCATAGCAGAGAATCAGGCTTCACGTCACCCACCACTGTAAGAGTCCATTTTCATAAATTTAGGCCCAGCACCCAGGCAGAGGAGAGAGGTCCCGTAACAGACAATCTGGCTTCATGTCAGCAGAGAATCAGTCTTCATGTCATAGCAGAGAATCAGGCTTCACGTCACCCACCACTGCAACAGTCCATTTTCATAAATTTAGACCCAGCACCCAGGCAGAGGAGAGAGGTCCCGTAACAGACAATCTGGCTTCATGTCAGCAGAGAATTAGTCTGCATGTCATAGCAGAGAATAAGGCTTCACAACAGCCACCACTGCAACAGTCCATTGGCATATATTTAGGCCCAGCACCCAGGCAGAGCAGAGAGGTCCCGTAACAGACAATCTGGCTTCATGTCAGCAGAGAATCAGTCTTCATGTCATAGCAGAGAATCAGGCTTCACGTCACCCACCACTGCAACAGTCCATTTTCATAAATTTAGGCCCAGCACCCAGGCAGAGGAGAGAGGTCCCGTAACAGACAATCTGGCTTCATGTCAGCAGAGAATTAGTCTGCATGTCATAGCAGAGAATGAGGCTTCACATCAGCCACCACTGCAACAGTCCATTGGCATATATTTAGGCCCAGCACACAGGCAGAGGAGAGAGGTCCAGTAACAGACAATCTGGCTTCATGTCAGCAGAGAATTAGTCTGCATGTCATAGCAGAGAATGAGGCTTCACGTCAGCCACCAATGCAACAGTCCATTGTCAGATATTTAGGCCGAGCACCCAGGCAGAGGAGAGAGGTCCCGTAACAGAGGATCTGGCTTCATGTCAGCAGAGAATCAGTCTTCATATCATAGCAGAGAATCAGGCTTCACGTCACCCACCACTGCAACAGTCCATTTTCATAAATTTAGGCCCAGCACCCAGGCAGAGGAGAGAGGTCCCGTAACAGACAATCTGGCTTCATGTCAGCAGAGAATTAGTCTGCATGTCATAGCAGAGAATTAGGCTTCACGTCAGCCACCAATGCGACAGTCCATTGTCAGATATTTAGGCCCAGCACCCAGGCAGAGGAGAGAGGTCCCGTAACAGAGGATCTGGCTTCATGTCAGCAGAGAATCAGTCTTCATGTCATAGCAGAGAATCAGGCTTCACGTCACCCACCACTGCAACAGTCCATTTTCATAAATTTAGGCCCAGCACCCAGGCAGAGGAGAGAGGTCCCGTAACAGACAATCTGGCTTCATGTCAGCAGAGAATTAGTCTGCATGTCATAGCAGAGAATCAGGCTTCACGTCAGCCACCAATGCAACAGTCCATTGTCAGATATTTAGGCCCAGCACCCAGGCAGAGGAGAGATGTCCCGTAACAGAGGATCTGGCTTCATGTCAGCAGAGAATCAGTCTTCATATCATAGCAGAGAATCAGGCTTCACGTCACCCACCACTGCAACAGTCCATTTTCATAAATTTAGGCCCAGCACCCAGGCAGAGGAGAGAGGTCCCGTAACAGAGGATCTGGCTTCATGTCAGCAGAGAATCAGTCTGCATGTCATAGCAGAGATTCAGTCTTCATGTCATAGCAGAGAATCAGGCTTCACGTCACCCACCACTGTAAGAGTCCATTTTCATAAATTTAGGCCCAGCACCCAGGCAGAGGAGAGAGGTCCCGTAACAGAAAATCTGGCTTCAAGTCAGCAGAGAATCAGTCTTCATGTCATAGCAGAAAATCAGGCTTCACGTCACCCACCACTGCAACAGTCCATTTTCATAAATTTAGGCCCAGCACCCAGGCAGAGGAGAGAGGTCCGGTAACAGACAATCTGGCTTCATGTCAGCAGAGAATCAGTCTTCATATCATAGCAGAAAATCAGGCTTCACGTCACCCACCACTGCAACAGTCCATTTTCATAAATTTAGGCCCAGCACCCAGGCAGAGGAGAGAGGTCCCGTAACAGACAATCTGGCTTCATGTCAGCAGAGAATTAGTCTGCATGTCATAGCAGAGAATCAGGCTTCACGTCAGCCACCAATGCAACAGTCCATTGTCAGATATTTAGGCCCAGCACCCAGGCAGAGGAGAGATGTCCCGTAACAGAGGATCTGGCTTCATGTCAGCAGAGAATCAGTCTTCATATCATAGCAGAGAATCAGGCTTCACGTCACCCACCACTGCAACAGTCCATTTTCATAAATTTAGGCCCAGCACCCAGGCAGAGGAGAGAGGTCCCGTAACAGAGGATCTGGCTTCATGTCAGCAGAGAATCAGTCTGCATGTCATAGCAGAGATTCAGTCTTCATGTCATAGCAGAGAATCAGGCTTCACGTCACACACCACTGTAAGAGTCCATTTTCATAAATTTAGGCCCAGCACCCAGGCAGAGGAGAGAGGTCCCGTAACAGACAATCTGGCTTCATGTCAGCAGAGAATCAGTCTTCATGTCATAGCAGAAAATCAGGCTTCACGTCACCCACCACTGCAACAGTCCATTTTCATAAATTTAGGCCCAGCACCCAGGCAGAGGAGAGAGGTCCCGTAACAGACAATCTGGCTTCATGTCAGCAGAGAATTAGTCTGCATGTCATAGCAGAGAATCAGGCTTCACGTCAGCCACCAATGCAACAGTCCATTGTCAGATATTTAGGCCCAGCACCCAGGCAGAGGAGAGAGGTCCCGTAACAGAGGATCTGGCTTCATGTCAGCAGAGAATCAGTCTTTATGCCATAGCAGAGAATCAGGCTTCACGTCACCCACCACTGCAACAGTCCATTTTCATAAATTTAGGCCCAGCACCCAGGCAGAGGAGAGAGGTCCCGTAACAGAAAATCTGGCTTCAAGTCAGCAGAGAATTAGTCTGCATGTCATAGCAGAGAATGAGGCTTCACATCAGCCACCACTGCAACAGTCCATTGGCATATATTTAGGCCCAGCACACAGGCAGAGGAGAGAGGTCCCGTAACAGAGGATCTGGCTTCATGTCAGCAGAGAATCAGTCTTCATGTCATAGCAGAGAATCAGGCTTCACGTGACCCACCACTGTAAGAGTCCATTTTCATAAATTTAGGCCCAGCACCCAGGCAGAGGCGAGAGGTCCCGTAACAGACAATCTGGCTTCATGTCAGCAGAGAATTAGTCTGCATGTCATAGCAGAGAATGAGGCTTCACGTCAGCCACCACTGCAACAGTCCATTGGCATATATTTAGGCCCAGCACACAGGCAGAGGAGAGAGGTCCCATAACAGACAATCTGGCTTCATGTCAGCAGAGAATTAGTCTGCATGTCATAGCAGAGAATGAGGCTTCACGTCAGCCACCAATGCAACAGTCCATTGTCAGATATTTAGGCCCAGCACCCAGGCAGAGGAGAGAGGTCCCGTAACAGAGGATCTGGCTTCATGTCAGCAGAGAATCAGTCTTCATATCATAGCAGAGAATCAGGCTTCACGTCACCCACCACTGCAACAGTCCATTTTCATAAATTTAGGCCCAGCACCCAGGCAGAGTAGAGAGGTCCCGTAACAGACAATCTGGCTTCATGTCAGCAGAGAATTAGTCTGCATGTCATAGCAGAGAATCAGGCTTTACGTCAGCCACCAATGCAACAGTCCATTGTCAGATATTTAGGCCCAGCACCCAGGCAGAGTAGAGAGGTCCCGTAACAGAGGATCTGGCTTCATGTCAGCAGAGAATCAGTCTTCATATCATAGCAGAGAATCAGGCTTCACGTCACCCACCACTGCAACAGTCCATTTTCATAAATTTAGGCCCAGCACCCAGGCAGAGGAGAGAGGTCCCGGTACAGACAATCTGGCTTCATGTCAGCAGAGAATTAGTCTGCATGTCATAGCAGAGAATCAGGCTTCACGTCAGCCACCAATGCAACAGTCCATTGTCAGATATTTTGGCCCAGCACCCAGGCAGAGGAGAGAGGTCCCGTAACAGAGGATCTGGCTTCATGTCAGCAGAGAATTAGTCTGCATGTCATAGCAGAGAATCAGGCTTCACGTCACCCAACATTGGAACAGTCCATTGGCATATATTTAGGCCCCGGCACCCAGACAGAGGAGAGGTTCATTCAACTTTGGGTAGCCTCGCAATATAATGGTAAAATGAAAATAAAAATAGGATTGAATGAGGAAGTGCCCTGGAGTCCAATAATATATGGTTAAGGGGAGGTAGTTAATGTCTAATCTGGACAAGGGACGGACAGGTCTTGTGGGATCCATGCCTGGTTCATTTTTATGAACGTCAGCTTGTCCACATTGGCTGTAGACAGGGGGCTGCGTTTGTCTGTAATGACGCCCCCTGCCGTGCTGAATACACGTTCAGACAAAACGCTGGCCGCCGGGCAGGCCAGCACCTCCAAGGCATAAAAGGCTAGCTCTGGCCACGTGAACAATTTAGAGACTCAGAAGTTGAATGAGGCCGAACCATCAGTCAGTACATGGAGGGGTGTGCACACGTACTGTTCCACCATGTTAGTGAAATGTTGCCTCCTGCTAACACGTTGCGTATCAGGTGGTGGTGCAGTTAGCTGTGGCGTGTTGACAAAAGTTTTCCACATCTCTGCCATGCTAACCCTGCCCTCAGATGAGCTGGCCGTGACACAGCTGCCTTGGCGACCTCTTGCTCCTCCTCTGCCTTGGCCTTGGGCTTCCACTTGTTCCCCTGTGACATTTGGGAATGCTCTCAGTAGCGCGTCTACCAACGTGCGCTTGTACTCGCGCATCTTCCTATCACGCTCCAGTGCAGGAAGTAAGGTGGGCACATTGTCTTTGTAGCGTGGATCCAGCAGGGTGGCAACCCAGTAGTCCACACAGGTTAAAATGTGGGCAACTCTGATGTCGTTGCGCAGGCACTGCAGCATGTAGTCGCTCATGTGTGCCAGGCTGCCCAGGGGTAAGGACAAGCTGTCCTCTGTGGGAGGCGTATCGTCATCGTCCTGCCTTTCCCCCCAGCCACGCACCAGTGATGGACCCGAGCTGCGTTGGGTGCCACCCCGCTGTGACCATGCTTTATCCTCATCCTCCTCCACCTCCTCCTCATCCTCGTCATCCTCGTCCTCCAGTAGTGGGCCCTGGCTGGCCACATTTGTACCTGGCCTCTGCTGTTGCCAAAAACCTCCCTCTGAGTCACTTCGAAGAGACTGGCCTGAAAGTGCTAAAAATGACCCCTCTTCCTCCTCCTCCTCCTGGGCCACCTCCTCTTCCATCATCGCCCTAAGTGTTTTCTCAAGGAGACATAGAAGTGGTATTGTAACGCTGATAACGGCGTCATCGCCACTGGCCATGTTGGTGGAGTACTCGAAACAGCGCAACAGGGCACACAGGTCTCGCATGGAGGCCCAGTCATTGGTGGTGAAGTGGTGCTGTTCTGTAGTGCGACTGACCCGTGCGTGCTGCAGCTGAAACTCCACTATGGCCTGCTGCTGCTCGCACAGTCTGTCCAGCATGTGCAAGGTGGAGTTCCACCTGGTGGGCACGTCGCATATAAGGCGGTGAGCGGGAAGGCCGAAGTTACGCTGTAGCGCAGACAGGCGAGCAGCAGCAGGATGTGAACGCCGGAAGCGCGAACAGACGGCCCGCACTTTATGCAGCAGCTCTGACATGTCGGGGTAGTTGTGAATGAACTTCTGCACCACCAAATTCAGCACATGCGCCAAGCAAGGGATGTGCGTCAAATTGGCTAGTCCCAGAGCTGCAACGAGATTTCGCCCATTATCACACACCACCAGGCCGGGCTTGAGGCTCACCGGCAGCAACCACTCGTCGGTCTGTTGTTCTATACCCCGCCACAACTCCTGTGCGGTGTGGGGCCTGTCCCCCAAACATATGAGTTTCTGAAAGGCCTGCTGACGTTTACCCCGGGCTGTGCTAAAGTTGGTGGTGAAGGTGTGTGGCTGACTGGATGAGCAGGTGGAAGAAGAGGAGGAGGAAGCCGAGAAGGAGGAGGTGGCAACAGGAGGCAAAGAATGTTGCCCTGCGATCCTTGGCGGCGGAAGGACGTGCGCCAAACAGCTCTCCGCCTGGGGCCCAGCTGCCACTACATTTACCCAGTGTGCAGTTAGGGAGATATAGCGTCCCTGGCCGTGCTTACTGGTCCACGTATCTGTGGTTAGGTGGACCTTGCTACAGACGGCGTTGCGCAGTGCACACTTTTTTATCGGATACTTGGTTGTGCAGGGAAGGCACGGCTCTCTTGGAGAAGTAGTGGCGGCTGGGAACAACATACTGTGGGACAGCAAGCGACATGAGCTGTTTGAAGCTGTCTGTGTCCACCAGCCTAAATGACAGCATTTCATAGGCCAGTAGTTTAGAAATGCTGGCATTCAGGGCAATGGATCGAGGGTGGCTAGGTGGGAATTTACGCTTTCTCTCAAATGTTTGTGAGATGGAGAGCTGAACGCTGCCGTGTGACATGGTTGAGACGCTTGGTGACGGAGGTGGTGGTGGTGGTGTTGGTGGTACATCCCCTGTTTGCTGGGCGGCAGGTGTCAACGTTCCTCCAGAGGCGGAGGAAGAGGCCGAGGCGGCAGCAGCAGAAGAGGTAGCAGGGGGAGCCTGAGTGACTTCCTTGGTTTTAAGGTGTTTACTCCACTGCAGTTCATGCTTTGCATGCAGGTGCCTGGTCATGCAGGTTGTGCTCAGGTTCAGAACGTTAATGCCTCGCTTCAGGCTCTGATGGCACAGCGTGCAAACCACTCGGGTCTTGTCGTCAGCACATTGTTTGAAGAAGTGCCATGCCAGGGAACTCCTTAAGGCTGCCTTTGGAGTGCTCGGTCCCAGATGGCGGCGGTCAGTAGCAGGCGGAGTCTCTTGGCGGCGGGTGTTCTGCTTTTGCCCACTGCTCCCTCTTTTGCTACGCTGTTGGCTCGGTCTCACCACTGCCTCTTCCTCCGAACTGTGAAAGTCAGTGGCACGACCTTCATTCCATGTGGGGTCTAGGACCTCATCGTCCCCTGCATCGTCTTCCACCCAGTCTTGATCCCTGACCTCCTGTTCAGTCTGCACACTGCAGAAAGACGCAGCAGTTGGCACCTGTGTTTCGTCATCATCAGAGACATGCTGAGGTGGTATTCCCATGTCCTCATCATCAGGAAACATAAGTGGTTGTGCGTCAGTGCAGTCTATATGTCTTCCACCACTGGGGAAGGGCTAGGTGGATGCCCTTGGGAAACCCTGCCAGCAGAGTCTTCAAACAGCATAAGAGACTGCTGCATAACTTGAGGCTCAGACAGTTTCCCTGATATGCATGGGGGTGATGTGACAGACTGATGGGGTTGGTTTTCAGGCGCCATCTGTGCGCTTTCTGCAGAAGACTAGGTGGGAGATAATGTGAACGTGCTGGATCCACTGTCGGCCACCCAATTGACTAATGCCTGTACCTGCTCAGGCCTTACCATCCTTAGAACGGCATTGGGCCCCACCATATATCGCTGTAAATTCTGGCGGCTACTGGGACCTGAGGTAGTTGGTACACTAGGACATGTGGATGTGGCAGAACGGCCACGTCCTCTCCCAGCACCAGAGGGTCCACTAACACCACCACGACCATGTCCACGTCCGCGTCCCTTACTAGATGTTTTCCTCATTGTTATGGTTCACCACAACAACAAAAATATTATTTGGCCCAATAAATTGTATTCAAATTCAGCTGAATATAAATTAGAGGCCTAGTATTTAGGCGCTGGGTGACCGGTATGGATTTACTGACAGAATTAGACTTGGAAATGCACAGTAGCGTGTGTGTGAAGTTATTCTGAATGACCCTATGTGCACCTTGAATATTATATACCCTTTTAGGGATAGATTTCAAATAGCTCTGATACAGCAGAAACCACTAAATTATGAAATTGCTAAATTGGGAATTGTATTTCAACCCAGAACAAAAAATGTGCTTTGACGGACACTAAATAACTTTCCCAGCCACAACAGGACAGCGGTAACGAGAGATTTAGCGGGATATAAATTTGAGGCCTAGTATTTAGGCGCTGGGTGACCGGTATGGATTTACTAACAGAATTAGACTTGGAAATGCACAGTAGCGTGTGTGTGAAGTTATTCTGAATGACCCTATGTGCACCTTGAATATTATATACCCTTTTAGGGATAGATTTCAAATAGCTCTGATATAGCAGAAACCACTAAATTATGAAATTGCTAAATTGGGAATTGTATTTCAACCCAGAACAAAAAATGTGCTTTGACGGACACTAAATAACTTTCCCAGCCACAACAGGACAGCGGTAACGAGAGATTTAGCGGGATATAAATTTGAGGCCTAGTATTTAGGCGCTGGGTGACCGGTATGGATTTACTAACAGAATTAGACTTGGAAATGCACAGTAGCGTGTGTGTGAAGTTATTCTGAATGACCCTATGTGCACCTTGAATATTATATACCCTTTTAGGGATAGATTTCAAATAGCTCTGATATAGCAGAAACCACTAAATTATGAAATTGCTAAATTGGGAATTGTATTTCAACCCAGAACAAAAAATGTGCTTTGACGAACACTAAATAACTTGCCCATCCACAACAGGACAGCGGTAACGACAGATTTAGTGGGATATAAATTTGAGGCCTAGTATTTAGGCGCTGGGTGACCGGTATGGATTTAGTGACAGAATTAGACTTGGAAATGCACAGTAGCGTGTGTGTGAAGTTATTCTGAATGACCCTATGTGCACCTTGAATATTATATACCCTTTTAGGGATAGATTTCAAATAGCTCTGATATAGCAGAAACCACTAAATTATGAAATTGCTAAATTGGGAATTGTATTTCAACCCTGAACAAAAAATGTGCTTTAACGGACACTAAATAACTTGCCCAGCCACAACAGTACAGCGGTAACGAGAGATTTAGCGGGATATAAATTTGAGGCCTAGTATTTAGGCGCTGGGTGACCGGTATGGATTTACTAACAGAATTAGACTTGGAAATGCACAGTAGCGTGTGTGTGAAGTTATTCTGAATGACCCTATGTGCACCTTGAATATTATATACCCTTTTAGGGATAGATTTCAAATAGCTCTGATATAGCAGAAACCACTAAATTATGAAATTGCTAAATTGGGAATTGTATTTCAACCCAGAACAAAAAATGTGCTTTGACGGACACTAAATAACTTTCCCAGCCACAACAGTACAGCGGTAACGAGAGATTTAGCGGGATATAAATTTGAGGCCTAGTATTTAGGCGCTGGGTGACCGGTATGGATTTACTGACAGAATTAGACTTGGAAATGCACAGTAGCGTGTGTGTGAAGTTATTCTGAATGACCCTATGTGCACCTTGAATATTATATACCCTTTTAGGGATAGATTTCAAATAGCTCTGATATAGCAGAAACCACTAAATTATGAAATTGCTAAATTGGGAATTGTATTTCAACCCTGAACAAAAAATGTGCTTTAACGGACACTAAATAACTTGCTCAGCCACAACAGTACAGCGGTAACGAGAGATTTAGCGGGATATAAATTTGAGGCCTAGTATTTAGGCGCTGGGTGACCGGTATGGATTTACTAACAGAATTAGACTTGGAAATGCAGAGTAGCGTGTGTGTGAAGTTATTCTGAATGACCCTATGTGCACCTTGAATATTATATACCCTTTTAGGGATAGATTTCAAATAGCTCTGATATAGCAGAAACCACTAAATTATGAAATTGCTAAATTGGGAATTGTATTTCAACCCTGAACAAAAAATGTGCTTTGACGGACACTAAATAACTTGCCCAGCCACAACAGTACAGCGGTAACGAGAGATTTAGCGGGATATAAATTTGAGGCCTAGTATTTAGGCGCTGGGTGACCGGTATGGATTTAGTGACAGAATTAGACTGGGATATGGCCAAAAAATAACCACACTATTGCTGGTTAAATGCACTTGGTGTGACAGCTTGACCAACCACACTACTGAGGGTTAAATGCACTTGGTGACGGGCGCAGCTTGCCCCTGATGTAGTATATGGCCAAAAAATGAACAGACTATTGCTGGTTAAATGCACTTGGTGTGACAGCTTGACCAACCACACTACTGAGGGTTAAATGCACTTGGTGACGGGCGCAGCTTGCCCCTGATGTAGTATATGGCCAAAAAATGAACAGACTATTGCTGGTTAAATGCACTTGGTGACGGGCGCAGCTTGCCCCTGATTTAGTATATGTCCAAAAAATTAACAAACTATTGCTGGTTAAATGCACTTGGTGTGACAGCTTCACCCTGATGTAGGCTTTAGCCAAAAAACAACCACACAATTGAGGGTTAAATGCACTTGGTGACAGGCGCAGCTTGCCCCTGATGTAGTATATGGCCAAAAAATAAACAGACTATTGCTGGTTAAATGCACTTGGTGTGACAGCTTCACCCTGATGTAGGCTTTAGCCAAAAAACAACCACACCATTGAGGGTTAAATGCACTTGGTGACAGGCGCAGCTTGCCCCTGATGTAGTATATGGCCAAAAAATAAACAGACTATTGCTGGTTAAATGAACTTGGTGTGACAGCTTCACCCTGATGTAGGCATTAGCCAAAAAACAACCACACCATTGAGGGTTAAATGCACTTGGTCGCAGCAAGGGCTGGCGCACCATAAGACACAAAATGGCCGCCGATCACCCCAGAAAAAAGTGACTGACAAACGGTCTGGGCAGCCTAAAAACAGTGAGCAATTGAATTTCAGCAGCTCAATGATGCACAGCTGCAGATCGATCGATTAATCAAGTCCTTTGGAGAAGTTAATCTGCCTAATCTCGCCCTACTGTCGCAGCCGCAACCTCTCCTTACGCTAATCAGAGCAGAGTGACGGGCGGCGCTATGTGACTCCAGCTTAAATAGAGGCTGGGTCACATGGTGCTCTGGCCAATCACAGCCATGCCAATAGTAGGCATGGCTGTGACGGCCTCTTGGGGCAAGTAGTATGACGCTTGTTGATTGGGTGCTTTGCAGCCTTTCAAAAAGCGCCAAGAAAGCGTCACAAACGCGCCAAGAAAGCGACGAACACCGAACCCGAACCCGGACTTTTACGAAAATGTCCGGGTTCTGGTCCGTGTCACGGACACCCCAAAATTCGGTACGAACCCGAACTATACAGTTCGAGTTCACTCATCCCTAGCTATGAATAGTTGTTGAAATACAATAAGCTTGATAGTTTGTTACTCTCATTGTTAAGATGCTTCTAGAGGGTCTGCCAGTGATTTCTTCCCCCATTGCTACTGAAATAAATGCTAAGTAGATGTTTTTGGTAGGGTTAGGAGAAATATTGTCAGACCAGAAATACTGGTGGACAGCTTGGCTTGTTACATAAGAATTCTCAGGTATGATGTAATTTTTCACTGAATTTCCAGCTCTTGGATATGCTGTAGCAAATAAGGATTAGCTCACTATATAGATTATAGTACATGTTGCAAGAGAAACATTTATGTAATGTGCACCTCCAGAAAATTATAAAAACTAGATATGAGCGAAGTTTTCAAAAATTGGATTCGGATGCTATGCTGTATTTAAAAAAAATTATAATATTTGATCCAAATTAATTTGCCACAAAGCACGTTATTAATCAGCTATTTCCCGGCCTTCAGGGAGAGTGTATCTCAGTGTTCATCACTGTGCAGCACAGAAACATGCATCGCTAGTCTGTTGTCGTAGTGAAACTGTTACTGTTTGTCAGTATGATAGGCAGGTGGCAGGCATCACACTTCAGTTATTTACAGGTCAAAAACTGACAAAATAACTGAAGTGTGAACTCAGCCTTACAGAAAAATGTTAGCTCAAGGTTTTATGTACTTAACCATGCAGTGGCCCAAGATTCTACTACAGAGTAAAAGAGTGCCCTCCTTTTACACTGTCTGTTGACTCCACATAAATTGCTAGATAACCTGTTCTCTTACACACTGATACAAGTATAGGGCCCATGACAGAGTGGAGACGGTGTCAGCAGTAAGTTTGTGTTGATGTAACTGCTTATTTTTCCCTTTTTATGATCTGTCAGAAGAACAGCCCCCAAAAATGGATCCTGTCTTTTGAGTAACTGCCTTCACACGGTCAGTATTTGGTTAGTAATTGATCAGTATTGGTAAGGCTAAAAAAATGGGTCCTAAACAGAGATGACACCTGACGGGAATATATGCATGTCGTCTGTGTTTTGCATCCACTCCTGCTTTTGGCTTCCAAATCATGATCAAATCCTGATACAAAACACTGACCATGTGATAGAGGCCTCATTCTCAATTTGCATGAGTTTTGGCCATTTGCCCCTGGAATCTGTTGTATTTAGATGGAAAATAAATCCTGCATGCAGGACTTTAATGGCCTCTATCACAGGATCAGTATTTGGTCAGTTTTTTGCATCAGTATTATTAAGGCCAATAAAATGGGAGTGGGTGCAAAACGGAGATAAAATGCTATGGAAATATTTGTCTTCTGTGTTTTGGACCAACTCCTGATTTTGGCTTCCAAATCATGATCAAAACCTGATGCAAAATACTGACTGTGTGATACAGGCCTTAAGAATACTCCAAAGACAGGATACGTTGTGTTTTTCATTTGGTAAAATAAACTGTGATGTCAACAAGGCCAAACAAGGTCACAAATGGCACCGTCACAGAGTGGTGAGGGTGGCAACCGCATGAGAAGTCAACATAGTAGCCTAGTCACAGAGTGGGGAGGGTGGCAACAGCATGAGGAGTCAACATAGTGGCCTAGTCACAGAGTGGGGAGAGTGTCAACAGCATGACGAGTCAACATAGTGGCCCATGCGCATAGTGGGGAGAGTGGCAATAGCATAAGGAGTCAACATAGTGGCCCAGTCACAGAGTGATAAGGGTGGCAACAGCATAAGGAGTCAATACAGTTGCCCAGTCACAAAGTGATGAGGGTGGCAATAGCATGAGTAGTCAACACAGTGGTCGATGCACATAGTGAGGAAAGTGGCAATAGCATAAGGATTCAACATAGTGGCCCAGTCACAGAGTGGTGAGCGCTGCAACAGCATGAGGAGTCTATACAGTGGCCCAATCACAGAGTGGTAAGCGTGGCAACAGTCTCCCACTGAAGGGACTTCAGTGGGAGACTGCAATTAGCCAGTTTCTTATTACTACATTATATTGCATTTTTCGCTTTTGTGGTGTAATCCCCCTTTAGTATGTGTTGCACAATTGACAACGCAGTCCAGTGAACATCTTGCATGATGTATGCAGTCCTGGAACAGCCGTTCGAGAATGTGTATCTTTGTTCAAAATGTGAGCAAATGACCAGTTTGGAATCGCAAATCGAGTCTCCAAACGGGTAAGTTGCAACAAATTGCATGCATTGACAATTTGCAAAAGAGTTTGCTTCTCACTGAGCAAGCACTCTTTGGGGTAGATGAGGGGGAGGGTGACAGAGAGGAGGCTGAGGAAAGTGAGGTAGCTAGCTGGGTAACAGTTAAAAAGCGGGGTAGAGGGAATAGTGCCAGGGAGCCTAGCCCTGATCTGACACACCCCAACACGTTTGCACGTTTGACAGATGAGGGGGATGTCAGTTCAGGGACGGCACTGCTGCAGCCGTACACTTCCTCTGCCAGTCAGAGGAATGCCAGCTCCAGTAAGCAGGGGACCAGGAGAGCAGGGCAATACAGACAGGTGCTAGTAGAGGGAGACTCCATTATTAGGGGAACAAATAGGGCAATCTGTCACAAAGATCGTGATTGCCGAACAGTAGAGATGTCGCAAATAGGGATGAGCGAACTCGAACTGTATAGTTCGGGTTCGTACCGAATTTTGAGGTGTCCGTGACACGGACCCGAACCCGGACATTTTCGTAAAAGTCCGGGTTCGGGTTCGGTGTTCGTCGCTTTCTTGGCGCTTTTGTGACGCTTTCTTGGCGCTTTTTGAAAGGCTGCAAAGCCTTTGGCATGGCTGTGATTGGCCAGAGCACCATGTGACCCAGCCTCTATTTAAGCTGGAGTCACATAGCGCCGCCCGTCACTCTGCTCTGATTAGCGTAGGGAGAGGTTGCGGCTGCGACAGTAGGGCGAGATTAGGCAGATTAACTCCTCCAAAGGACTTGATTATTGATCGATCTGCAGCTGTGGGTCATTGAGCTGCTGATACTCAATTGCTCACTGTTTTTAGGCTGCCCAGACCGTTTGTCAGTCACATTTTTCTGGGGTGATCGGCGGCCATTTTGTGTCATGTGGTGCGCCAGCCCTTGCTGCGACCAAGTGCATTTAACCCTCAATGGTGTGGTTGTTTTTTGGCTAATGCCTACATCAGGGTGAAGCTGTCACACCAAGTGCATTTAACCAGCAATAGTCTGTTTATTTTTTGGCCATATACTACATCAGGGGCAAGCTGCGCCCGTCACCAAGTGCATTTAACCCTCAGTAGTGTGGTTGGTCAAGCTATCACACCAAGTGCATTTTACCAGCAATAGTCTGTAAATTTTTTGGCCATATACTAAATCAGGGGCAAGCTGCGCCCGTCACCAAGTGCATTTAACCAGCAATAGTCTGTTCATTTTTTGGCCATATACTACATCAGGGCAGTGGCGTCGCCAGGGGGGGGCCAGAGGGGGCCACGGCCCCCCCTACATCATGCTGGGCCCCCCCATGTGCCCCCCCAACTAAAATGCGCCCCCCTTCCCAGTGAGCCGCCGCCAGGCACAGGGAGATGAGCGCTTCCATTGCGCTCATCTCCTTACTACTGCCTGTGCCAGCGGCATTCACTTGACTGATCCGATCGGAGTCTCTCACCTCACGCTGCTGGCAGCAGGGACTCAGGGAGCCGGAGCCTGAGTGAGGGATGGGGAGGAGCGTAATCTGATCTTAGAGTGGAAGCTGGCTTCTGCCAGCCCCTCCCCTCCCCGCCCACCAACCAATCACCGACCAGAGCTGAGGGGGCAAGGCAAGCACAGCACTAGCAGCTCTGACTCGAGTCACACAAGTGCAGGGAGTCTATGAATAGAAATGAATCGAATGAGTCACAAGTTAAAAGAATCCGACTTAGTTTGTGACTCATTCGATTCATTGAGTTAAAAGAGCCGTGAGTCAGAGTGTAGAACAGGTTACATTACACTGAGGCTGTCTGGCTGCTTTTGTTGCAACAGATAGGAGAAGTGACAGATGACACAAGAGTTTAGATTACAGGTTGAATTAAATTAACCCCTTAGAATCAAATTGGCTTCTCAGGAGATATATATGTTAAAGGCATCTCATTCAGTAGCTATATAACTAAGGGCCCTTTCACACTTGCATTGTCCGGATCCGGCGTGTACTCCACTTGCCGGAATTACACGCCGGATCCGGAAAAACGCAAGTGTACTGAAAGCATTTGAAGACGGATCCGTCTTCAAAATGCTTTCAGTGTTACTATGGCACCCAGGACGCTATTAAAGTCCTGGTTACCATAGTAGTAGTGGGGAGCGGGGGAGCGGTATACTTACCATCCGTGCGGCTCCCAGGGCGCTCCAGAGTGACGTCAGAGCGCCCCAGGCGCATGGATGGCGCCCTGACGTCACTCTGGAGCGCCCCGGGAGCCGCACGGACGGTAAGTATGCCGCTCCCCGCTACACTTTACCATGGCTGCCAGGACTTTAGCGTCCCGGCAGCCATGGTAACCATTGAGAAAAAGCTAAACGTCGTATCCGGCAATGCGCCGAAACGACGTTTAGCTTAAGGCCGGATCCGGATCAATGCCTTTCAATGGGCATTAATTCCGGATCCGGCCTTGCGGCAAGTGTTCAGGATTTTTGGCCGGAGCAAAAAGTACAGCATGCTGCGGTATTTTCTCCGGCCAAAAAACGTTCCGGTCCGGAACTGAAAAAAATCCTGATGCATCCTGAACGGATTTCAATCCATTCAGAATGCATTAGGATAAAACTGATCAGGATTCTTCCGGCATAGAGCCCCGACGACGGAACTCTATGCCGGATCCGGACAACGCAAGTGTGAAATGTATCGTTGTTATAGCTGCCCCCCCTACTTTTGTCCTGCCCCCCAGTGTGCCCCCCTAAAATTTGAAAGCTAGAGACGCCACTGCATCAGGGGCAAGCTGCGCCCGTCACCAAGTGCATTTAACCCTCAGTAGTGTGGTTGGTCAAGCTGTCACACCAAGTGCATTTAACCAGCAATAGTCTGTTCATTTTTTGGCCATATAATACATCAGGGGCAAGCTGCGCCCGTCACCAAGTGCATTTAACCCTCAGTAGTGTGGTTGGTCAAGCTGTCACACCAAGTGCATTTAACCAGCAATAGTGTGGTTATTTTTTGGCCATATCCCAGTCTAATTCTGTCACTAAATCCATACCGGTCACCCAGCGCCTAAATACTAGGCCTCAAATTTATATCCCGCTAAATCTCTCGTTACCGCTGTACTGTTGTGGCTGGGCAAGTTATTTAGTGTCCGTCAAAGCACATTTTTTGTTCAGGGTTGAAATACAATTCCCAATTTAGCAATTTCATAATTTAGTGGTTTCTGCTATATCAGAGCTATTTGAAATCTATCCCTAAAAGGGTATATAATATTCAAGGTGCACATAGGGTTATTCAGAATAACCTCACACACACGCTACTCTGCATTTCCAAGTCTAATTCTGTTAGTAAATCCATACCGGTCACCCAGCGCCTAAATACTAGGCCTCAAATTTATATCCCGCTAAATCTCTCGTTACCGCTGTACTTTTGTGGCTGAGCAAGTTATTTAGTGTCCGTTAAAGCACATTTTTTGTTCAGGGTTGAAATACAATTCCCAATTTAGCAATTTCATAATTTAGTGGTTTCTGCTATATCAGAGCTATTTGAAATCTATCCCTAAAAGGGTATATAATATTCAAGGTGCACATAGGGTCATTCAGAATAACTTCACACACACGCTACTGTGCATTTCCAAGTCTAATTCTGTCAGTAAATCCATACCGGTCACCCAGGGCCTAAATACTAGGCCTCAAATTTATATCCCGCTAAATCTCTGGTTACCGCTGTACTGTTGTGGCTGGGAAAGTTATTTAGTGTCCGTCAAAGAACATTTTTTGTTCTGGGTTGAAATACAATTCCCAATTTAGCAATTTCATAATTTAGTGGTTTCTGCTATATCAGAGCTATTTGAAATCTATCCCTAAAAGGGTATATAATATTCAAGGTGCACATAGGGTCATTCAGAATAACTTAACACACACGCTACTGTGCATTTCCAAGTCTTATTCTGTCACTAAATCCATACCGGTCACCCAGCGCCTAAATACTAGGCCTCAAATTTATATCCCGCTAAATCTCTCGTTACCGCTGTCCTGTTGTGGCTGGGAAAGTTATTTAGTGTCCGTCAAAGCACATTTTTTGTTCTGGGTTGAAATACAATTCCCAATTTAGCAATTTCATAATTTAGTGGTTCCTGCTATATCAGAGCTATTTGAAATCTATCCCTAAAAGGTATATAATATTCAAGGTGCACATAGGGTCATTCAGAATAACTTCACACACACGCTACTGTGCATTTCCAAGTCTAATTCTGTTAGTAAATCCATACCGGTCACCCAGCGCCTAAATACTAGGCCTCAAATTTATATCCCGCTAAATCTCTCGTTACCGCTGTCCTGTTGTGGCTGGGAAAGTCATTTAGTGTCCGTCAAAGCACATTTTTTGTTCTGGGTTGAAATACAATTCCCAATTTAGCAATTTCATAATTTAGTGGTCCCTGCTATATCAGAGCTATTTGAAATCTATCCCTAAAAGGGTATATAATATTCAAGGTGCACATAGGGTCATTCAGAATAACTTCACACACACGCTACTGTGCATTTCCAAGTCCAATTCTGTTAGTAAATCCATACCGGTCACCCAGCGCCTAAATACTAGGCCTCAAATTTATATCCCGCTAAATCTCTTGTTACCGCTGTACTGTTGTGGCTGGGAAAGTTATTTAGTGTCCGTCAAAGCACATTTTTTGTTCTGGGTTGAAATACAATTCCCAATTTAGCAATTTCATAATTTAGTGGTTTCTGCTATATCAGAGCTATTTGAAATCTATCCCTAAAAGGGTATATAATATTCAAGGTGCACATAGGGTCATTCAGAATAACTTCACACACACGCTACTGTGCATTTCCAAGTCCAATTCTGTTAGTAAATCCATACCGGTCACCCAGCGCCTAAATACTAGGCCTCAAATTTATATCCCGCTGAATTTGAATACAATACATTGGGCCAAATAATATTTTTGTTGTTGTGGTGAACCATAACAATGAGGAAAACATCTAGTAAGGGACGCGGACGTGGACATGGTCGTGGTGGTGTTAGTGGACCCTCTGGTGCTGGGAGAGGGCGTGGCCGTTCTGCCACATCCACACGTCCTAGTGTACCAACTACCTCAGGTCCCAGTAGCCACCAGAATTTACAGCGATATATGGTGGGGCCCAATGCCGTTCTAAGGATGGTAAGGCCTGAGCAGGTACAGGCATTAGTCAATTGGGTGGCCGACAGTGGATCCAGCACGTTCACATTATCTCCCACCCAGTCTTCTGCAGAAAGCGCACAGATGGCGCCTGAAAACCAACCCCATCAGTCTGTCACATCACCCCCATGCATACCAGGGAAACTGTCTCAGCCTCAAGTTATGCAGCAGTCTCTTATGCTGTTTGAAGACTCCGCTGGCAGGGTTTCCCAAGGGCATCCACCTAGCCCTTCCCCAGCGGTGAAAGACATAGAATGCACTGACGCACAACCACTTATGTTTCCTGATGATGAGGACATGGGAATACCACCTCAGCATGTCTCTGATGATGACGAAACACAGGTGCCAACTGCTGCGTCTTTCTGCAGTGTGCAGACTGAACAGGAGGTCAGGGATCAAGACTGGGTGGAAGACGATGCAGGGGACGATGAGGTCCTAGACCCCACATGGAATGAAGGTCGTGCCACTGACTTTCACAGTTCGGAGGAAGAGGCAGTGGTGAGACCGAGCCAACAGCGTAGCAAAAGAGGGAGCAGTGGGCAAAAGCAGAACACCCGCCGCCAAGAGACTCCGCCTGCTACTGACCGCCGCCATCTGGGACCGAGCACCCCAAAGGCAGCTTCAAGGAGTTCCCTGGCATGGCACTTCTTCAAACAATGTGCTGACGACAAGACCCGAGTGGTTTGCACGCTGTGCCATCAGAGCCTGAAGCGAGGCATTAATGCATGACCAGGCACCTGCATGCAAAGCATGAACTGCAGTGGAGTAAACACCTTAAAACCAAGGAAGTCACTCAGGCTCCCCCTGCTACCTCTTCTGCTGCTGCTGCCTCGGCCTCTTCCTCCGCCTCTGGAGGAACGTTGGCACCTGCCGCCCAGCAAACAGGGGATGTACCACCAACACCACCACCACCACCTCCGTCACCAAGCGTCTCAACCATGTCACACGGCAGCGTTCAGCTCTCCATCTCACAAACATTTGAGAGAAAGCGTAAATTCCCACCTAGCCACCCTCGATCCCTGGCCCTGAATGCCAGCATTTCTAAACTACTGGCCTATGAAATGCTGTCATTTAGGCTGGTGGACACAGACAGCTTCAAACAGCTCATGTCGCTTGCTGTCCCACAGTATGTTGTTCCCAGCCGCCACTACTTCTCCAAGAGAGCCGTGCCTTCCCTGCACAACCAAGTATCCGATAAAATCAAGTGTGCACTGCGCAACGCCATCTGTAGCAAGGTCCACCTAACCACAGATACGTGGACCAGTAAGCACGGCCAGGGACGCTATATCTCCCTAACTGAAATAATTTAGTTCTGAGCTCTGTACTTGCTTTGTATTGGAATTGATGGGGATTTTTTCAATTGTCTGCATTATTTCTAATAAACTAATTAAGAGACTTTATTATGATTTTTTTATTTTATGTATTAAAAACCCATACAACTTTAAAAAAAGAAAATTAATGTTTTTTCTATAAAAAATTATCCAGCCGATCGCTTTTAGGCCCCTTTCACACGGGCGAGTTTTCCGTGCAGGTACGATGCGTGCAGTGAACGTATTGCACCCGCACTGAATCCTGACCCATTCATTTCTATGGGGCTGTGCACATGAGCGTTGATTTTCACGCATCACTTGTGCGTTGAGTGAAAATCGCAGCATGCTCTACATTGTGCGATTGGACGGTGATGGACCATGTGATTGGAGCATGTGATCTGACATGACCACAGATCATTTAGACCACAGCTCATTCAAGAAGTAAAGAGACCGAGAACTACGCGATCAAGAGGAGAAGGTGAGTTAACTTTTTTTTATTTATTTTTTAACCCCTACAGCCCTATTATACTAGGCATTCTGTATTCAAAATGCTATACAATCTTCAGAACATCAATCCCAAGCCCGAACTTCTGTGAAGAAGTTCGGGTTTGGGTACCAAACATGCGCGAATTTTCTCACGCGAGTGCAAAACGCATTACAATGTTTTGCACTCACGTGGAAAAATCGCGCATTTTTCCACAACGTACCCGCCTCTTATCCGGGCCAAAAATAAGACGCCCGTGTGAAAGAGGCCTTAGTCTGATCATAATGAAGCAACGGCCTTATCATCTGGGGTGTGGCAACATTGCCAACACACTCATAGAGGTTATGATCACTTCATTGTGATACGCAAGCCCCTTCACCACAACAAGGTACCGATCAATAAGGGGAATTGACACATGTATGTGCCTTTTTTTTGTTTTGTTTTTGCAGCCACAGTGCAGCACCAGAGGCCAGAAAAATGAGTGGTATATTCTGTAGTTCTATTCTCATCAGTTTAACCACTTCAACAAAGTTGGCATTTGACCAAGATATTTATCTCACCCAGCATGGGTATATGTAAAATGACACCCACAAAACACATTTCACAACTTCTCCTGAGTACGGCGATACCACATGTGTGACACTTTTTTGCAGCCTAGATGCGCAAAGGGGCCCAAATTCCTTTTAGGAGGGTATTTTTAGACATTTGGATCCCAGACTTCTTCGCACGCTTTAGGGCCCCTAAAAAGCCAGGGCAGTATAAATACCCCACATGTGACCTCATTTTGGAAAGAAGACACCTCAAGGTATTCAATGAGGGGCATGGCGAGTTCATAGAAATATATATTTTTTTGGCACAAGTTGGCGGAAATTTTTATTTTATTTTTTTCTCACAAAGTCTCCCTTTCCGCTAACTTGGGACACAAATTTAAATCTTTCATGGACTCAATATGCCCCTCATGGAATACCTTGGGGTGTTTTCTTTCCGAAATGGGGTCACATGTGGGGTATTTATACTTCCCTGGCATTTTAGGGGCCCTAAAGCGTGAGAAGTCTGGAATATAAATGTCTAAAAAATTTTACGCATTTGGATACCGTGAGGGGAATGGTGAGTTCATGTGAGATTTTATTTTTTGACACAAGTTAGTGGAATATGAGACTAATAAAAAACAAAAAACAAATAAAAAAATCAATTTCCACTAACTTGTGCCAAAAAAAATGTCTGAATGGAGCCTTACAGGGGGGTGATCAATGACAGGGGGGTGATCAGGGAGTCTATATGGGGTGATCACCACCCTGTCATTGATCACCCCCCTGTAAGGCTCCATTCAGACGTCCGTATGTGTTTTGCGGATCCGATCCATGGATGCGTGGATCCGTAAAACACATATGGACGTCTGAATGGAGCCATTGGTGTCATTGGTGATCAATGACAGGGGGGTGATCAATGACAGGGGGATGATCAGGGAGTGTATATGGGGTGATCACCCTCCTGTCAGTCTCCATTCAGACGTCCGTATGTGTTTTGCGGATCCATGGATCGGATCCGCAAAACACATACGGACGTCTGAATGGAGACTTACAGGGGGGTGATCAATGACAGGGGGGTGATCAGGGAGTCTATATGGGGTGATCACCCCCCTGTCATTGATCACCCCCCTGTAAGGCTCCATTCAGACGTCCGTATGTGTTTTGCGGATCCGATCCATGGATGCGTGGATCCGTAAAACACATACGGACGTCTGAATGGAGCCTTACAAGGGGGGTGATCAATGACAGGGGGGTGATCAGGGAGTGTATATGGGGTGATCACCCTCTGTCAGGCTCCATTCAGACGTCCGTATGTGTTTTGCGGATCCGATCCATGGATGCGTGGATCCGTAAAACACATACGGACGTCTGAATGGAGCCTTACAGGGGGGTGATCATCCCATATAGACTCCCTGATCATCCCCCTGTAAGGCTCCATTCAGACGTCCATATGTGTTTTGCGGATCCGATCCATGAATGCGTGGATCCGTAAAACACATACGGACATCTGAATGGAGCCTTACAGGGGGGGGGGATCAATGACAGGGGGGTGATTAATGACAGGGGGGTGATCAGGGAGTCTATATGGGGTGATCAGGGGTTCATGAGGGGTTAATAAGTGACAGGGGGGGTGTAGTGTAGTGTAGTGGTGTTTGGTGCTACTTTACAGCGCTACCTGTGTCCTCTGGTGGTCGATCCAAACAAAAGGTACCACCAGAGGACCAGGTAGCAGGTATATTAGACGCTGTTATCAAAACAGCGTCTAATATACCTGTTAGGGGTTAAAAAAAATCGCATCTACAGCCTGCCAGCGGCGATCGCCGCTGGCAGGCTGTAGATCCAGTCTCTTACCTTCCGTTCCTGTGAACGTGCGCGCCTGTGTGCGCGCGTTCACAGAAAGTCTCGCCTCTTGCGAGATGATGCACGGATGCGTCTAGGAGGAATGAATCGACCGCCTCCCGGACGCATCCGTGCGTTACACAAGCGGTTAATCCCTGTTACGTTCCCAATCTGGGGTCCATTTATTGAATAGATTTTTCGACTGGGGTGATGGTTAAAAAAAAACGCTGGCTCCCTCCCCTTTGTTTGAATCCACGGTCACTGCGTCTGCGCCGTGCAATTTACTGTCACACCCGATATGAGTGGTATTTTCTGTAGTTCTATTCTCATCAGTTTAATCCCTGTTACGTCCCATATCAGGGATTGCCTTTTGTGAAAAAAAATTTAGGCTGGGTACCTTCGACTGCCTTCACAGTGACAGACCAAACTCTGATACACCAAACTGAATTGATTTTAGGAACCGGGAGATGGAAAAAGCAGCTTGGTCGGTCCTCTTACTCCCAAGTTGGGGCACTGCGCGTGCACGGAGCAATGTGCTGTGACACCCTATATGAGTGGTGTCTTAACTAGTACTATTCCTATCAGTTTAATCCCTGTTACGTCCCCTATCCGGGGACGTGTGTCGAATTGATTAACCATTGTCGAATTAACGAACCATTGCGACATCCTGAAATAATTTAGTTCTGAGCTCTGTACTTGCTTTGTATTGGAATTGATGGGGATTTTTTAAATTGTCTGCATTATTTCTAATAAACTAATTAAGAGACTTTATTATGATTTTTTGTATTAAAAACCCAAACAACTTAAAAAAAATAAGAAATTATCCAGCCGATCGCTTTTAGTCTGATCATAATGAAGCAACGGCCTTATCATCTGGGGTGTGGCAACATTGCCAACACACTCATAGAGGTTATGATCGCTTCATTGTGGAACGCAAGCCCCTTCACCACAACAAGGTACCGATCACGAAGGGAAATTGACACATGTATGTGCCTTTTTTTTTGTTTTGCTTTTGCAGCCACAGTGCAGCACTAGAGGCCAGAAAAATTAGGTATTGTTGCAGCTGCTGCTGTAGCAGCGGCCGGAAAAATTTATGTTTTCCAGGCAGAAAGGTGACTAAAACATTGCGGCTTGAACCCTAGTTGGTGGCGGAGAATTCACGAAAGTCATCCGGTGTGCAGACATTAAATACAGCAGTGTGGGGACCATTTTGAGGCCAAGGCATGTCATCAGGCGTTTTGTTAGTTAAACGTATCCCCTACTGTCAGTCCCTTCGGGATCCATGCCTCATTCATCTTAATGAAGGTGAGGTAATCAACACTTTTTGGACCGAGGCGACTTCTTTTGTCAGTGACAATGCCTCCTGCTGCACTGAAGGTCCTTTCTGACAGGAGACTTGAAGCAGGGCAGGCCAGAAGTTCTATCGCAAACTGGGATAGTTCAGGCCACAGGTAGTGTTGAGCGCGAATATTCGAATATCAAATTTTTTCGCGAATATCGGCACTTCACTAATTCGCGAATATTTCGAATATAGTGATATAAATTCGATATTTCGAATATTCTTTTTTTTTTTTTTTTTTATTGTTATATTTTTTTCTTTCCCACTTCCCTAAAGTTGTTCTTACCTGTCCTTTGGATTCCTGGCTTCCTAGCTGCTCCAGTCAGTGCCCGTTGCCGCTTCTGCCGACTTCCATGCTCATGGAGCGTCCCCATCACCCTGGGAACGTCTCCATATACTAGAATGTACTGTCGGATTTGAGAATTACGTTGAAATCGCAATTCGATTATTTCAAGTTATAATAATCGAATTTCGATTTTAACTTAAAGGCTACTCTCCTATTGAAATAACAATGCGATTAATTCAAGTTATAAAAATCAAATTTCGATTTTAACTTAGCACTGCTATATTCCATATTTGTTAATTCTAGCCTAATATGGACTATAGCAGTGCTAAGTTAAAATCGAAATTCGATTATTATAACTTGAATTAATCGAATTGCGATTTCAACTTGAACCTGGTTTACTATGGTTGGCTTGGTAGAATTAGCGAATATGACGAATATATTCGTCATATTCCACAAAACGAAGATAACAAAGTATTCTGCATCTTCGTTTTAGCTACCTATTCGTCAACTTCGCTAATTCTAGCAATCATATAGGAAAGTTTACTATAGAGACAGCTAAGTTTAATTCGCTATGCGATTATATGACTGCTTTTTTTTTAATAAATAGTATAATTATAATAATTATTCTATTTATTTAAAAAAAAAGCAAAGTAATATAATCGCATAGTGAATTAAACTTAACTGTCTCTATAGTCAACTTTCCTATATGATTGCTAGAATTAGCGAAGTTGACGAATAGGTAGCTAAAACGAAGATGCAGAATACTTTGTTATCTTCGTTTTGTGGAATATAACAAATATATTCGTCATATTCGCTAATTCTACCAAGCCATTGAAGCCAACCATATAGTAAACCAGGTCCAAGTTGAAATCGCCATGCGATTAATATAACTCGAAGTAATCGCATGGCGATTTTAACTTAGTAATGCTATATTCCATGCTCATGGAGCGTCCCCATCACCATGGGAATGACTCCATATACTAGAATGTACTGTCGGATTTGAGAATTACGTTGAAATCGCAATTCGATTATTTCAAGTTATAATAATCGAATTTCGATTTTAACTTAAAGGCTACTCTCCTATTGAAATAACAATGCGAATAATTCAAGTTATAAAAATCGAATTTCGATTTTAACTTAGCACTGCTATATTCTATATTAGGCTAGAATTAACGAATATGGAATATAGCAGTGCTAAGTTAAAATCGAAATTCGATTTTTATAACTTGAATTAATCGCATTGCTATTTCAATAGGAGAGTAGCCTTTAAGTTAAAATCGAAATTCGATTATTATAACTTGAATTAATCGCATTGCTATTTCAATAGGAGAGTAGCCTTTAAGTTACAATCGCAATACGCGATTATTTAAATCGCATATTAATCGCGATAACAAGAATAATGACGAATATTCCATTTCGACGAATATAAAACAAATATTCTATCGAATATTCGCGAATTTCGTTGAAATCGAATATGGCACCTGCCGCTCATCACTAGCCACAGGTCAAGCCTGCACACCCAGTAGTCAAGGGGTTCATCGCTCCTCAGAGTGTCGATATCTGCAGTTAAGGCGAGGTAGTCTGCTACATGTCGGTCGAGGCGTTCTCCATGGTGGACCCCAAAGGGCTGTGGTGATGCATAGGACTGAAAAAGCTCTGCATGTCCTCCATCAACAACACATCTGTAAAGCGTCCTGTCCTTGCCGCCGTGGTCGTGGTAGGAGGAGGATTACTTTCACCTCTTCCCCAGTTAGATTCCCATTGTGCTGTGACTGCCCCTTATAAGCTGTGTAAAGCATATTTTTTAGTTTGGTTTTGAACTGCTGCATCCTTTCTGACTGTCGGTAATTTGGTAACATTTCCGCGACTTTCTGCTTATACCGGGGGTCTAGTAGCGTGGCCACTCAGTACAGGTCGTTCTCCTTCATTCTTTTTATACGAGGGTCCCTCAACAGACATGACAGCATGAAAGACCCCATTTGCACAAGGTTTGATGCCGAGCTACTCATTTCCCATTTCTCGTCCTCACTGATGTCATTGACGGTCTGTTCTTCCCCCCCAGCCACGTACAAGACCATGGGTCCCAGATAGGTGACAACAACGAACACCCTGGGATGCCTGCTGTGGTTGGTCTTCCTCCTCCTCAAAGCCACATTCCTCTTCTGACTCCACTTCCTGATACTTCTCTTGCAGCGTTGCCGCAGGTCCGGCAAGCGATGATGACAAGGCTGTTTCTGGTGGTGATGGTGACCACAACTCTTCCTCTTCACGCTCATCTACAGCCTGATCCAGCACTCTTCGCAGGGCACGCTCCAGGAAGAAAACAAATGGTATGAGGTCGCTGATGGTGCCTTCGGTGCGACTGACTAGGTTTGTCACCGCTTCAAAATGACACACGAACCTACAGGCATTGCGCATGAGCGTCCAGTAACGTGGCAAAAAAATTCCCAGCTGTCCTAGCACCCTGGTCATACAAATACTAGTTTTTTTTTTTTTTTTTTTTGTTTATAAGCAGTATAAAAAAAAGACATCAGATCACAGAGAATGAGCACATATAACAATTACATGTAGAATGTATCACTTACGTACCATAAAGCAAACATATATAGCAAGATGTCTATAATCAGGATAGCCCAACTTTGATATCGATTCTCTGGCATAGATATCAAACCCCAAACAAAACCCATCCCCCCCCCCCTCGCCACCCCCCCACCCATCCCACCTGGCTTGGTGCGGCCGCCACGAGGGGCGGCGGAGTGCTCTTGCCCCCCTCATAGATATTTTCTACAATCCTTTTCAATATCAAACCCGCTTAATGTGGACTGTGTTGATAGAGTTTATCTTGGGAGGCTGTATAATAATTTGTTAAGTTGTAATTTTGTCATAGTCTCCACCGATAGGTAGTCATCAGTTCTAATCCAGATATTGCTACTAGCTGTTTCCCCTCTCTATACGCCCATTCCTATGACATCGCTCAGTCCGCGTCGTTTCATGCCCTCAAAATGTGTTATTCTCGTCATTAGACTTTGCCATTCATTTATTGTTGGAGATCTATCTTTCACCCACTGTCTCATGATTATCACCTTAGCCAATAGAAATCCCTTCAACCAGTACGCCTGTTCATTTTTGGTGGTTTTGTTTTTGTACTCGGGGGGAAAGAGTCCAAGCACAGCTACTTGAATAGTCAAGGGGGGGCTATTCCTACTGTTTACCGCCATTGTCTGAAATAAGCAGCCCCAAAAGGTCCTAATAGCGGGGCAGTCCCACAGCATGTGTACAAGCCCTGCGGCTACGAGGGAGCATTTCAGACAACTAAATTCCTGACCTTTATTGATGTATATTTTGGATAATAGACTCGGGGTAACATATAAACGATGTATTATTTTAAATTGTATCAATCGGTGTTGTCGTGAAAGGGAAGCCTTCTTAATGTTTTGGTATATTTCCCGCCATTGTGAGGGGTTGCATTCCCCAATGTCCGTCTTCCATTTATCTACACTTTTGAATTTAGTGATAGTGCTTAATTCCTCAATGAATCTCCTATATATTAGTGAAATCTTAACTTTATTCCCTACTGTATTATAACAAAATAGTAAAAACCCCTGGGTTGCTCTTGACAGAGGTGTTTTTTTGAGCGTGTATGCTGATGCGTGTTGTAATTGACAATATCTATAGTGCTCAAGTGCAGTTATTGGTGCTTGTTGTATCAATTCCCTTATTGATTTGATTTTCCCTTTGGTGTATATATGTGAAACTAATGTGATACCTTTTCGAGTCCAGTATTCATTTTCGTTAAGTGTCAGAAATTCTGTTAGCGCGGGATTATCCCATAACGGGGAGAAGTCCAAAATTTGAGGAGCACGAATCAGTACCTTGATTTTATTCCAGGCTTTCTGTAGCGCGGCCCCAATGGGGCAGGAGTAATCTGCGCGCTGAAGCAGCCCGGATTCCAATATACTAAAAATGTTATTTACGTGCTGTTGGCGTTGACCCAGGATATGGGATAGTAATACTCCGTCCCCGGTGTTTACACACCATTGTAGTTGTGCGCATAGATAGTAGATTTGAAAATGGGGCAGGCCTAGGCCCCCATTACTTGCAGCCATTTGCAAATATTGTAATTTAATGCGGACCCTTTTTCTGCCCCATATCAAATCATTTATCAAACGATCAATCAAGTTGAAGACGCTGTCCTCAATCCAAGCAGGGCAGGAACTGACCGTGTACAATATCCAAGGCAACAAAACCATTTTAATGAGCGCAATCCTATTAATCTGCGAAAGCGGAAGTTTCTGCCAAACTCTTATTTTATCTTTTATTTTCCCAACTAAAGGGGTAATATTTAGCTGAATAAACTCCCTAATGTTATTGCTAATTTTTATCCCAAGATAGTCTAAGTGGTCTGTTGGGGCGATAATTCTAATCCTGAGGTCATTCGGGGGGGGCATCCGGTTCAGGGGGAAAAGTACAGACTTTACCCAATTTATCTCATATCCGGCAATTCTGCCGAATTCCTCTGTTATCCGCATAACATCGGGGACGCTTCTCCATCCATCATTCAGGTAGAGTAAGACATCATCTGCATATAAACAAATCTTATCATCCGTCCCTCTCCCCCCAAAACCCGCTATCCCAGGTTCAGCCCGTATCCTGCAGGCAAGGGGTTCCATAAAGATTGAAAAGAGAAGTGGAGAAAGGGGGCATCCCTGTCGTGTTCCCCGCTTTAGGGAGACAGCCGGGCTGAGCACCCCGTTAACCTTAATTCTGGCAGTTGCCTCACTATATAGCAATTTAACCCATCCAATAAATTCCTGGCCCAGATTCATCCTATACATAACACGCCAGAGGAAGGGCCACTCGACCCGATCGAACGCCTTAGCGGCGTCCAATGATAGGATCGAGCGGTCCTCCCCCCCTCCAATCTGAGTATTAAGGATGGTCCGGCGTATATTGGTCTGTATCTGTCGCCCAGGAATAAATCCTGTCTGGTCTACATGGATCAGGCGGGTTATTACTTTTTTTAGCCTGTTAGAAAGAACTTTTGCGATTATTTTATAATCTGCATTAAGCAGTGATATTGGGCGATAGTCCTCCACTCTGTTGCCCTTTTTCCCTTTTTTGAGGATCAGTGTAACCGTTGCTTCGGTCAACGACGGGGGCAACTTTCCACATTTATTAGAATCATTTAGGACCTGTAACAATCCAGGTAAAAGTACTTCCGCATGGCGCTTATATATGCCAAATGGGAGTCCATCCGATCCAGGCACCGAAGAACCCCGGGTCTCATGCAGAGCCGCCTGTAGTTCCCCCAAAGAAATGGGGGCGCTCAAGGGGGCAGAGTCGGAGTCCGACAGCGCCGGGATCTTGACTCGTTCTAGGAAGTCATCTATTTTAGTCACTGTATCTACCACGCCGGATCGATATAGATTATCAAAATAATTAAAGAACTCTGCCACCATCTCCATTCCTCTTTCCAATATACGCCCATCACCTGTCAGTATTTGTCTAATTCTCTGGGGGGGTTTTTGATTCGCTATAATAGAGACCAATAGTTTACTCGGGGTGCCCCCCTCACAGAAATCTTTATAGCCCATAAAGAATAATTGATTCTGTGCTTTTTCCTTCATAAAGGTAGTATAATGATCTTTGGCAGATTTTAACTTGGTACGCATATTCGCATCACTCCGTACCCGAATACAGCCCTCCAAGTATGCAATATTTGTCTCCAACTTTTTTTGTTCCGCAAAGAATTCATTTTTTTTCTTTTTTATTCTAGAGAAATAAAGCCCGCGCATAAATGCCTTCATAGCATCCCAAACAAAGTGGACGTGTGCTGTACCGCTGTTCTCTTGCCAAAATTGTAGAAGTTCTTTATCTATCCCGACGGAGTCATTTAGTATGGTTAGCCAGTGTTCATTCAATCTAAATGATCTGCTAATTCCGGTTTGTTGTCCGGTCTTCATCACCAGTAAAATCGGTGAGTGATCGGAAATGCCGTGTATCTCATATGTCATTTTTAAGATAGATTCAAGCATCTGCTCATTGGCCAAGGCCATATCAATCCTGGACATAGCGCTATACGCTTTACTAAAGCAAGAGAACACCTGTTTATTGCCATAAAGCCATCGCCAAACATCTGTTAAACCTATCTCCTCACAGAACCCACGAAGTAAGGCATGTTTTCCCTGCGCACTTTTCCGGGCAGCTGAAATTCTATCCAGCGCCGGGTCAAGCACGCAGTTAAAATCACCGCATATTAATATCGGAGAACGCTCTATATTGTGCATAAAAAGCGCCAGCTGCTTTAAGACTGTCATTGTAAACGGTGGCGGAATATACAGGAAAGCAAGGACGCACCTTCTGCCATTCCATTGGGCAGAGAGAAAGATATATCTCCCGTCTCTATCAATCGACTGGTCAAGCAGGATAAAATCAATGCTATGGTGTATATACACGCTGATCCCTCGGGAATATGCCGAGAAACCAGAGTGGAATTGATGCCCTGCCCATCTCTTTATTAAGTATTCAGGGATATTAGGTGTAGCGTGCGTTTCTAGTAAGGCAACTATTGCAGGGAGATGTCGAGTAATCAAATCGAAAACCACTACCCTTTTCGTTCTATCGGCCAGTCCACGCACATTCCATATCATGACTCTATTATTAGTCATGTCATAAATTGTGAAGGAGGCGTCCGTCGCCCCCCAAAGGCAACCGCCACCAAGCCAGGATCCCCCCCCACCCTCTATCCATCCACCCCCTTTGACCCCCACCCCCCGACAACCCCCTTACTGGTTCACTGATGCAAAGCATCATTGTCAACCTCTTTACATTTCGCCCATCCGTCCATGGGTCGCCCCCGCTATTCCCCCACCCCTTGATTGAGTGGCATTCCTGCCACATCAACCAAAACCCGGCGTCTAAACCCTGACAGAATCTAGCCATTCTAAGGTTTCTCTAGGGGAGTGAAAAAACATTACGGTATCTCTATGCACCACTCTTAACTTAGCGGGATATAACATGGAATATTTAATATTTCCCTCGCGTAATCTTTTCTTAATATCAAAATATTCCCTACGCTTACTTTGGGTATCCCTAGAGAAATCGGGGTATATCTGTATGGGGTGTCCATCAAGTATAGTGTCAGCTAGATCCCTCTTGCGTCGAAGCACCCAATCTCTATCACTGGAAGAGAGTATCCTAATTAGGATGGCTCGGGGGGGGCCACCCGGCGGAGTCTTTTTTGCTGGAATTCTATGCGCTCTCTCCACACATAGTGCAGGAGTATCACCGCCAGATCCCAGCGTTTCAATCAGCCATTTTTGCATAAACGCCACGGGGTTCCCCCCCTCTACCCCCTCAGGGAAGCCCACTATTCTGAGATTGTTACGGCGTGCCCTATCCTCCATATCAGTTAGTCTTGCATTAATCCGTTTATTTTCGTTGTCCAATTCTTCTATTTTTTTTGACATCTGTAGCTGTTCTGTTTGAACCTTGGATAACCCAGTTTCTACAAGTGAGATGCCGACCCTAATTTGATTCATATCTTCTCTAATAAGTGTAAGTTCAGTCTGTAGTGTCTGTGCGGTGGTGGAGACGTCTAAGACTGATTGATTGGTGGTCTGCACTACCGATAATATATCCGTTAATTTGTTCTCAATAATGTCAAATCTCATGCACTGTTCAGTCTGTATAGGTGGGTCTATCTGTATTTCCGCCAGTTCGGGTATTTTTTTCCCCCCCCTCTGTTTCGGTGGAGGCGATTTCAGGTATTTATCCATTCTCGCCTGTGGACTGCTACCACCGCCCGCCCTAGGGGATCCCGTACCCCCGGATCTCCGGTTGTATTTAGGAGGCATATTATCAAGTTTTTCAAGCAAGGGTACTCCGTATACTATTCCAAAAGCAGACGCTCTCCCAGTGCCGCCCCCCTGGCGAGGATATCCCAGCGCTGTTTCAGCGTCCGGTTTTGTAATTGTATCAGTCAAATGGCAAAATGAAATTTCTATGCAACCTGACGTTAATTTATACAGACCCGTCTAGGAAGGGGGTATAGCTATATAGGCATATACATATATAATAGACCCAACACTTGTTTACGTACATAAAAAAAAAAAAAAAAAAAACAATAGATATCAAAAACTTGAGCAGTGGCAGACTGTGATCGTAGGTGTCAGGCGTGAGCCAGACACCCATTTAAATCAATGGTACAAACAAAGTTAGTAGTAGTAGATAAGAGTCACGGACACCGTCACCGCGCATCACATGCCTGGTGATCATTAGAGCCCCTGATTGACGTCAGCAAATAATGTCCATCGAGGGAGCTCCAGAATAGTTAAGGGTAATCCCTCTTTTAAATTGCCGCAGAGGTAGTCCAACCGATCCGGCCAAGCTCGTCACAGTAACGTAGAGGTGGCCTCTATTATTTTTTTTCTTTTTTTAGAGAGAAGTATCAGCAATAGGCCCCCATAGACCCTTATATGTACCTTAAAGTTTTAGATTCTTCAGCACGTATTCAATGTTCATTCGTCGTGAGAAAGTATGTGAAGGCTGCTGCCGTTAAAGGGTTAAATTGACATCGACTGGGGCTTGAGGAGGATCCATATAACGGCTGCCACATAATCTGCATATGCCCACGTATCAAAAAGGAGTGTCAGGGTTCCAGCCCTCCGTCACCAACCATCAATTTTCATAGGAGGTTATCACGGGGGCTATCCCACACAGCCGTTCCAGCAGTATATGCAGGAGTCCTGCTCCTAACCAACCCAATAGCCGATAATCAACAGGTAAACAAAAACTGTACCAAGCAAGCGGCGGTCATCCGTGCACACAGGATTAGAATAAGCGACATGGGTTAGTAGGGAGAGGTGACAATGGGCGACTTGACACACTTGACACAGAGGCGAGGGACGTCACAGAGGTGATCTCACCAATCTTCAGTAGCAGCCCGACATCAAATACATCCGACATTTCACTGCACACATGGCAGGTATCCCTCAGTCAGGTATCCCTCAGTCATCCATAGCCGGCGATCCCAACGTGCAGCAGACGGCACCCAGCGATACCTCTAGGTCCACCACCGGCAGGTGAGCTTCGTATCATAAGCCTCAGTCCACATTCTTCCTCCAGGACAAGACTGCAGGGCGGCCGTCCGGCCGTTCAACACCTCCACCTATTCCCTGCTTCGGTCAGGTTTTCAAAAGACCGCGCTCGAGGCTGCAGAGCAGGGGAGAGGGCCAGGACGCCGAGACGCCGAATCGAGGCGGGTTGGTAGCGGGTGGGCGGTACCCATGCGGACGTGCAGTACGCCTACGCAGCTACTCCGCTACGTCATACTGCTCTGGCCTCTCAAATACTAGTTGATGGCTTATTCTTGTTGGAGCAGGCGGTCGAACATTAGGAGTGTTGAATTCCAACGTGTCGGGCTGTCGCAAATCAAGCGCCTCACTGGTATGTTGTTTCGGCGCTGAATGTCTGAAAAGTGTGCCATGGCCGTGTAGGAACGCCTGAAATGGCCACACACCTTCCTGGCCTGCTTGAGGACGTCCTGTAAGCCTGGTTACTTGGACACAAAGCGTTGTACGATGAGATTCAACACATGTGCCATGCACAGCACATGTGACAACTTGCCCAAGTTCAATGCCGCCAACAAATTGCTTCCATTGTCACACACCACTTTGCCAATCTCCAGTTGGTGCGGGGTCAGCCACTGATCCACCTGTGCGTTCAGGGCGGACAGGAGTGCTGGTCCGGTGTGGCTCTCTGCTTTCAGGCAAGTCAACCCCAATACAGCGTGACACTGTCGTATCCGGGATGTGGAATAGCCCCTGGGGAGCTGGGGGGATTCATTTGATGTGCAGCCAGACGCCACAGCAGAAGAGGACTCAGCCGAGGAGGTTATGGAAGAGGATGGAGTAGGAGGAGTAGAGGAGGTGGAAGTAGGCCTGCCTGCAAGTCGTGGCGGTGTCACCAACTCCGCTGCAGAGCCACGGATTCCATGCTTGGCAGCCGTCAGCAGGTTGACCCAATGAGCAGTGTAGGTGATATACCTGCCCTGACCGTGCTTTGCAGACCAGGTATCAGTGGTCAGATGGACCCTTGCCCCAACACTGTATGCCAGAGATGCCATTACTTCCTTTTCAATCACCGAGTAGAGGTTTGGGATTGCCTTATTAGAATAAAACCATTTGTCCGGGTACCTTCCACTGTGGTGTCCCAATAGCGACAATTTTTTTGAAGGCCTCAGACTCCACCAGCTGGTATGGTAAAATCTGGCGGGCTAAGAGTTCCGTCAAGCCAGCTGTCAGACGCCGGGCAAGGGGGTGACTCTGTGACATTGGCTTCTTACGCTCAAACATTTTGTCACCACCAGACATCTGAGAAGCTCTGACAGATGTTCTTCAGAACCTCCTGCTTGAGGTTCCTTTTGTTTTGCTTTCATTTTCTCATCTCGTTAGCCTCTCTCAGCTGTCATGTAGTTGCACTGATTGCATCCCTTTAAATCCCTTCCCATACTGCATCACTTTGCGGTTTATACAACTTCCTGGAGTGTGCTGATACTAGAAGCTGTTACTACTGCATCCACAAGATAAGTCTGTTTTCTTTATTTCTGTTTGCCTGTGGGTTTGATCCTAGGTGACCCTGACTCCCTCCGTATTATAAATATACTCCCTTCCGTGACATTATAAACCGCCAAAACCGTCTCAAGCATGGATCCGGTTTCACTTTTGACTGAACACATGCAGGGTCTTTCATTGGAGGTAGCAGATCTCCGTAAAACTGTTTCTCAGTTTCAGGTGACCGGTTCAGCTTGCGTTCATGGAGTTTGTTCTAAACCTAAGATCTCGCTCCCGGATATGTTCTCCGGGGGTAGTGGGAATTTTGTTTGTTTTAGAGAGGCTTGCAAACTCCATTTTCGCCTACTTCCCCATTCCTCTGGTGATGAGGAGCAGAGGGTGGGGATCATCATCTCGCTGCTCAGGGATAACGCCCAGTCCTGGGCCTTTTCGCTGCCGGTGGGGGCACGGCCCCTCTGTTCAGTGGATGATATTTTTTTAGCCCTGGGTCAGATATATGATGATCCGGATTGTATTGCTCTGGCTGGTTCTAGACTACGTCTTTTATGCCAGGGTAAACAGTCCGCAGAGATATACTGTTCAGAATTTCGGAAATGGGCAGCTGATACTGGTTGGAATGATGCTGCACTCCGAAGTCAATTTTGCCATAGTCTTTCAGAGGGATTGAAAGATGCATTTGCCTTTCATGAGAGACCTACCTCCTTGGACTCTGCCATGTCTCGGGCCGTTCGTATTGACAGGCGTCTTAGAGAGAGAGGAGAGATCACTCCTTCCTGTCATACTCAGTCCAAGGACAGTGCGGTGGTCTCATTCAGTGCACAGGGGTCTCAGTCGCTCTCAATCCCCTCTGAGCAGGAGCCCATGCAGCTGGGTTTGCTTGCCTCTGACAATAGAGGATTCAGCTCTCATAGGAAGGTTTGTTTCTGTTGTGGAGGTATAAATCATTTGGCAAATGTTTGTCCCTCTAGGAGATACAGGCAGTTTTTTGACAATAGAGGATTCAGCTCTCATAGGAAGGTTTGTTTCTGTTGTGGAGGTATAAATCATTTGGCAAATGTTTGTCCCTCTAGGAGATTCAGGCAGTTTTTTGAGAGTAATAAAGAAACAAAAAGAAAAAAATCCTCTAAAAACATTCCATCTGTTACTATTGGCAAGGTTGATGTGGAAATTGAAGCTTTTCCGTTTGCTTGTAGTTCCCGTTTTGATAGAGAGCAAGAACCTTTTTTGTGAGATTTTTGTAGATAGTGGAGCAGCTGTCAATCTCATTGATAATCAATTTGCTATAACTCATGGTTTCCAGGTATGCACTTTGGGAAAGGATATACCTGTTTTTGCTATTGATTCCGTTCCACTTTCTCAGAAATCGTTAAAGGGCATAGTTCACAATATCCGTTTGATTGTGAGTGATACTCATGTTGAGGATGTGTCGTCATGTTTCGTCCTAAGCGGGTTGCCTACTCCTCTAGTGTTGGGGTTACCCTGGCTCACTAAACATAACCCCACCATTGATTGGCAAGCGAGGCAAATAAATGGTTGGAGTGACTTTTGCAGAGAGAATTGCCTCACGACATCTGTTTCTGAGGTTTCTACTAAGACTGTACCATCTTTTCTCTCTGAATTTTCGGATGTGTTTTCTGAGAGTGGTGTTCAGGACTTGACCCCCTCACAGGAAGTACGATTGCCCTATTAATCTCACCCCAGGCGCCAAGCTGCCTAAATCTCGTTTATACAATCTCTCCCAACCTGAAAGGGTCTCTGTAACGGATCACCTGGCACCCCGACTGAGTACCTCCGTTGCTGGATGCTCCTAGCGTTTCCTGAGGTCTCCAAGCACTCTGGCAGACACCACCATCACCGAACCGAAGAAGCAGATGAATCCTCTTCAAACATATGAATGCTGTAGACAGTGGAATAGGAAACCATACGAATAGGTTTATGCTCCTAGCAGTCAAACTGGAACAGCATACCATAAATCCTCCCCCAATGATGAGACGACACTTCACCTTGAGGGTAAAACAGGAACTGACGTGCTGGCACACCCAGCCTGGTTTTTATTACAGTTTTTAAAACATATCACAGGTACCCCAAAACATGCAATAACCCCATAACCAATATATCCTCGGAACCGGGGGATCTGGGTGAACCACATGTCCAAAATTTACCCACATCCGTTCAATAGTTTGGAAGATACAGTTACACTGAAAATATACAAGTTATACAGAAAATAGTCACTAATAAATGTGTCCCCTGTTTGGTAGTTTCAAACTACTGAATGATATCTCTGTGCACCAAATACAGGCAAGATAGCACCGTGTTGAAAAGTCAGAACAGTGTCTGTGAGCTAAAATGGCCGCTATCTATTGTTCTCACCATGTGCTTCATCCAAGCAAGTAAGGCAAAGGATGCAATCCAGGGACAGAGGGCTCAGTCCCAAGTGCCTTAAGACCCAATAACTTAAGGGACCATAATCCCAGGGCAAGAGGCGAGCACGCAGCCCCCTCCAAAAGCTCATGGCAAACTCTGGCAAAAAGGTGAGTTTGCTACATTTCTCCCCTTTACCAAAAAGACTATCCAGACTCCAGACATTCAATCGGTCTGGGGTTCTGATAGTTGGCCGGCCTTTCTCACCCAGTGTAGCTGTCCCAGTGTCCTCCTGCCACATGTGTTCAGTTTTAAATCCATAGTCTGGTGGCAAGGTACCCAGGGCGCCCTCTCCCCCAGTTGGACAAAGCTGTTGCTGGAGGGAAAGGGTAACAGGCTCCTCTCTCTGCAACACCCTCCCTTGTTGTAGGGGAAAACAGACTGCCTCTCCTTCCAATACATTGTCCTGTTGTTGTGGACCAGGACAGACTGTCCATATCCCCAGTGGTGTAGGTGCAGAGACTACGGTCCCATCTGCACTGTGGTGGGGCTTACTGTCTCCCCTTGGTGTGCTAGGCAAACCGCTGGGGCTACTTGGGGAACAGCGGCCAGCGGTGTTCTGCACTGATGCCAGCACTTCTGCTGGGGTGAGGGGGGTGCAAGCCAGTCCTGTAACAAGGGGGTCGGTGGAGCAGAGGCTAGCGGCGCTCTGCCCGGATGCCAGCTCTTCTGCTGGAGGGACTGGAGTACAGTCCTGCTCGGTAGTAAGGGGACAAGTAGGGCAGAGGCCAGCGGTGCTCTGCCCAGATGCCAGCTCTTCTGCTGGGAGGGGGCCAGAGGGGGCTAACGACTCCTCTACTGACCCCAGTACCTGGTTTGGAGTTGGCTGTGGAGGGGAGGGGTTGCTTACCTCCTCCTCCTGGTACTGCTGCTGTTGGGGAGAGAGACCGACTGTCTCCCCTCCCTGTAAAGCACTCTGCCGCTGTGGAGTGAGACCGGCTGTCTCCACTCCCTGTAAAGCACTCTGCTGCTGGGAAGGAAGGACGACACACTTCTCTCCCTGTATTACCCCCATCTGGAGTTGGAGATCTGGGCTGACTGCCCAGTATCCCTGTAGGGCCAGTAGAGAGATCTCGGTCCCATTTCCACCTGCCATCTGTGGGTCTTCCCAGGACCAGTCTGTGAGGTCCCTCATTTCTGGGGCTGGTTGGGGAGTAGGAGGTACCGGATGCAGGTCTCCTAAAGACGGGCTTAGTTGTTGGGGAGGGAGAACGAAACTCAACGCTCCCAATGGTGTACAGTCCATAAGCCCCATCAGGTTAGAGACAGGCGGTGTCACTGGATCATATAAGTCCGCATAATTCTGTTTGATCTCCCACTGCTCTGGTGGTACTTGCAGGGTATAGGGCGACCGACTGGAGCTGACCAGGTGCTGGTAATCCTGCTCCAGTTCCCATTCCTGGACAGCCAGTTCAATCAGGTCTGGCCTTAGGTCTTCGGCCATAGGGAGATCCAGCACGGCCTCTCTGTAGTCAAATATGTCCCAAAGCCGTGACTCTGCTGCACTCCCAAATTCCGGTTCTGCAAAGGCCCCCCATAATAAGCCAGGGCCATTATAATCCTTGCCCTCGGGTTTGTCAAATTTGGCCATTCTGGGAACCCGCTGAACCGCGTACCAACGTAGCGCTTGGTATGCATCATCGAGACCCAGTTCCCTCCATGCCAGTGAATTAAGTTGCATCACCAATTCCTCCTGGGCCGGTTCTCCCAGCATAGGTATCCGTAGGGCCACTCTGGCTTGTAACCGCTGCTCCTTGCTGGGAAGACGCTCACCTCGCCAACGCTGGACACCTTCTAGGGTTTCTTCCCACATCTCTTGTCGGGCGCTCTCTCTGCAGTCCAACCTGGTTGCCTCTCCTATTAGCTTGACCAGTGGTGCCAAGAGGTTTTGTAACCTCCGGTTACATTCCTTTTCTACCTCGAGCGTTGTCCAGGGACTCGCTGGTTCTATGCCGCTCCATAATAATTCCTGTGTCTCCAGGGTGTTGTTCCTCTCACACCAGGACGCCATCCCACTGCTTGCCACCAATGTAACGGATCACCTGGCACCCCAACTGAGTACCTCCGTTGCTGGATGCTCCTAGCGTTTCCTGAGGTCTCCAAGCACTCTGGCAGACACCACCATCACCGAACCGAAGAAGCAGATGAATACTCTTCAAACATATGAATGCTGTAGACAGTGGAATAGGAAACCATACGAATAGGTTTATGCTCCTAGCAGTCAAACTGGAACAGCATACCATAAATCCTCCCCCAATGATGAGACGACACTTCACCTTGAGGGTAAAACAGGAACTGACGTGCTGGCACACCCAGCCTGGTTTTTATTACAGTTTTTAAAACATATCACAGGTACCCCAAAACATGCAATAACCCCATGACCAATATATCCTCGGAACCGGGGGATCTGGGTGAACCACATGTCCAAAATTTACCCACATCCGTTCAATAGTTTGGAAGATACAGTTACACTGAAAATATACAAGTTATACAGAAAATAGTCACTAATAAATGTGTCCTCTGTTTGGTAGTTTCAAACTACTGAATGATATCTCTGTGCACCAAATACAGGCAAGATAGCACCGTGTTGAAAAGTCAGAACAGTGTCTGCGAGCTAAAATGGCTGCTATCTATTGTTCTCACCATGTGCTTCATCCAAGCAAGTAAGGCAAAGGATGCAATCCAGGGACAGAGGGCTCAGTCCCAAGTGCCTTAAGACCCAATAACTTAAGGGACCATAATCCCAGGGCAAGAGGCGAGCACGCAGCCCCCTCCAAAAGCTCATGGCAAACTCTGGCAAAAAGGTGAGTTTGCTACAGTCGCTATGCGTGCTTATATCTCTGAGAGTCTGAGAAAGGGACACATACGACCCTCGAAGTCACCTGTCGCCGCTGGTTTTTTCTTTGTTAAGAAAAAAGATGGTTCTTTAAGACCATGTTTGGATTTCAGGGAGCTGAACAGTATCACAATTCGTGACCCTTATCCGCTTCCTCTGATCCCAGACCTGTTTAACCAGATTGTTGGGGCTAAAGTTTTTTCCAAGTTGGAAAAAACAAATGGAAGACGGCCTTCAATACCCCTGAGGGTCATTTTGAGAATTTGGTTATGCCTTTTGCTTTGATGAATGCTCCAGCCGTCTTTCAGCATTTTGTGAACAGCATTTTCTATCATTTAATGGGAAATTTGTATTAGTGTATCTAGATGACATTTTGATTTTTTCTCCTGATTTCAAAACTCATAAGGACTACCTACATCAGGTCTTGCTCATCCTGCGGGAGAATAAATTGTACGCTAAACTGGAAAAATGTGTGTTTGCGGTTCCAGAAATTCAATTTCTGGGGTTTCTTCTCTCCGCTTCTGGTTTTCGCATGGACCCCGAGAAGGTCTGCGCTGTGCTTGAGTGGGAGCTTCCTGAGAATCAGAAGGCGCTGATGCGTTTTTTGGGTTTTGCCAATTATTACAGGAAGTTTATTTTGAATTATTCCTCTGTTGTTAAACCACTCACTGATATGACTAGAAAGGGGGTAGATTTTTCCTCCTGGTCGGTAGAGGCGCGTAAGGCCTTTTCTAGTATCACGGAGAGTTTTGCTTCCGCTCCCATCTTGGTACAATCTGATATCTCTCTGCCCTTCATAGTTGAGGTGGACGCTTCTGAGGTGGGTGTGGGTGCGGTCTTGTCTCAGGGTCCCTCTCCTGCCAAATGGCGACCGTGTGCCTTTTTTTCGAAGAAACTCTCCTCCGCAGAGAGAAATTATGATGTGGGAGATATGGAGTTGTTGGCCATCAAGTTAGCTTTTGAGGAATGGCGCCATTGGCTAGAGTGAGCCAGACACCCTATTACCGTGTTTACTGACCATAAGAATTTGGCCAACTTGGAGTCAGCCAAGCGTCTGAACCCGAGAAAGGCCAGATGGTCTTTGTTCTTTTCAAGGTTTAATTTTGTTGTCACGTTCCGCCCTGGGGTTAAGAATGTGAAGGCGGATTCCCTGTCACATTGTTTTCCGGGAGGTGGGAATTTTGAAGACCCGGGTCCCATTTTGGCTGAAGGTGTGGTGGTCTCTGCTCTTTATCCTGAATTGGAGGCAGAGGTTCAGGTAGCCCAGTCAGAGGCTCCTGATCTTTGTCCTCCTGGGAGGTTGTTTGTGCCTCTCGCTTTAAGACACAAGATTTTTAAGGAGCACCCACGATACTGTCCTTGCTGGGCACCCGGGGGCAAGAGCCACAGTGGATCTCATCGCTCAGAGATTCTGGTTGCCGGCGCTTCGTAAGTCGGTTGAGGGTTTTGTGGCAGCCTGCGAGACCTGCGCTTGTGCCAAAGTCCTTCATTCACGGCCATCAGGTCCTCTTCTTCCGTTACCCATTCCTTCCCGTCCTTGGACACATCTGTCCATGGACTTCATTACAGACCTGCCTCGTTCCTCGGGGAAGACTGTGATTCTGGTGGTGATGGACCGTTTTAGCAAAATGGTGCATTTCATTCCATTTCCTGGCTTGCCCAATGCTAAGATGCTGGCGCAGGCATTTATTGATCACATTGTCAAATTGCATGGTATTCCTTCAGACATAGTCTCTGATTGGGGCACGCAGTTTGTTTCCAGATCCTGGAAGGCTTTCTGTTCTCGCTTGGGGGTTCGGTTGTCATTCTCTTCTGCTTTTCACCCGCAGTCGAATGGCCAGACAGTGCGCGTCAATCAGTATCTGGAGACATATCTGCGCTGTTTTGTGGCGGAGAATCAGGAGGATTGGTGTTCTTTTTTGTCCCTTGCTGAGTTTGCTTTAAATAACCGTTGTCAGGAGTCCTCTAATAAGTCACCATTTTTTGGTGCATATGGGTTTCATTCGCAGTTTGGGACATTCTCTGGAGAGGGGTCTTCGGGTTTACCTGATGAGGACAGATTCTCCTCGTCTTTGTCATCTATTTGGCAAAAGATTCAGGATAATCTAAAGAGCATGAGTGAAAGATGTAAGCGTGTGCTGGATGAGAGACATGTGCCTGGTCCGGACCTGAATGTTGGTGATCTGGTGTGGTTGTCTACTAAGAATATCAAATTGAAGGTTCCCTCCTGGAAGTTGGGTCCTAAGTTTATTGGGCCTTACAAAATTTTGTCCGTCATCAATCCCATTGCCTACCGTCTTGATCTTCCTCAGACTTGGAAGATCCATAATGTTTTTCATAAGTCCTTATTAAAACCTTATGTCCAACCCATTGTACCCTCGTCTTTGCCTCCTCCTCCGATTGTGGTTGATGGTAATCTTGAATTTCAGGTCTCTAGGATTGTGGATTCTCGTGTTGTCCGCGGTTCTCTCCAGTACCTCGTTCATTGGGAGGGTTATGGTCCTGAGGAGAGGATGTGGGTCCCAGTGACGGACATTACGGCCACTCGTCTCATCAGGGCTTTCCATAGGTCCCATCCTGAGAAGGTGGGTTCTGAGTGTCCGGAGTCCACTCGTAGAAGGAGGGGTCCTGTCACCACCAGACATCTGAGAAGCTCGTGCTTGAGGTTCTTTTTGTTTTGCTTTCGTTTTCTCATCTCGTTATCCTCTCTCAGCTGTCATGTAGTTGCACTGATTGCATCCCTTTAAATCCCTTCCCATACTGCATCACTTTGCGGTTTATACAACTTCCTGGAGTGTGCTGATGCTAGAAGCTGTTACTACTGCATCCAAAAGATAAGTCTGTTTTCTTTATTTCTGTTTGCCTGTGGGTTTGATCCTAGGTGACCCTGACTCCCTCCGTATTAAGTGTAGGGAGCCGGTGGTCGTGTCCCCTCACTATTATAGGGTGTTTCGGTGCATACAGTCGAGGAACGAGGATATGCAATTTTCTACTATTGAGATTTTTGCATAGGCTGAGCAGTTAGGAAGAGAGCTAGGGCTCTTACAGGGCTTACCCTCCTGTTCCTTAGTTTTGGATCAAGTCAGTCGGATCTTCATTTGTGTCTTCTAGTTTTCTGTACACCTTCTGTGACACATTTCCTTTACAGACACCTGACTGTGGGCAGATGAGATGGAACTGCTCAAGGTGAGAGGCGGAGTGGCAGGTGGTTGAGAGGGGGCAAGGAGGACAGCAGTGGTTGACGTGGCTGAAAATGCTGGACCAGGAGGAGGATGGTGGCTTTGAGCTTGTGTGCTGCTTCTACTCGTCATCATGTGTTGATCCCATAGGCGTTTGTGATGTGCGATCATGTGCCTTGGCAAAGCAGTTGTACCTAGGTGGGTGTTGGATTTCCCACGACTCAGTTTCTTTTGGCACAGGTTGCAAATGGCATCGCTGTTGTCAGAGGCAGACACACAAAAAAAAAATGCCACACTGCTGAGCTTTGCAATGACAGCAATCTGGTGGTGGCAACAGCATGCGTTGATTGGCGCGCTGTCTGGCTGACCCTGGGTGCCGATACATGCTGTCTGACTGTGCCACTAGCTCCTTGCGACGACCTCCCCCTGCTTCCAACTCGTCTCCTCCTTCTCTCTGTCTCCCCTTCTGAACTTTCCCCCTCTTCTTCTTCTCTTCGAGCAGGCACCCACGTGGCATCCACCGACACATCGTCATGATCAACCACTTCACTTGTATCTGACACCTCAGCAAAGGAAGCAGCAGCAGGTACAACATCATCATCATCATCACACTGTACGTCCATGTGTGTAATGCTGCCTGACTGAGACATATCCCTGTTATCTACATCCCCTGGCAATAATGGTTGCGCATCACTAATTTCATCCAACTGATGTGTAAATAACTCCTCTGAGGGATCAAGTGAAGCGGCTGTGGTGGCTGTGGTGGTAGTGGTGGCGGCGGACGGGAGAGTGGTGACCAAAGCTGAGCTGGAGGAGGATGGTGCGTCAAGGTTCTTAGAGGAAGCTGTTGAAGATTGGGTGTCTTGTGTAAGCCAGTCAACTATTTTCTCAGAATTTTTTGGGTTCAGCGTACGTGGCCTCTGAACACTGGGCATTATTCCAGGGCCAGTGGAAATCACAGCACCACGAACACGAGGGCCCCTGAGGCGTGGCCTGCTCTGCCTGTCATTTTTATTAGATAAGTGTTACTATGCGTGCAAGGTACTGTGCCACCCTATATAAGTGGTGGACAGTGGGCACAGTACAGTCTGTGTGGGCCTGACACACACGGGCTTGCAAATGTGATTATTTCACAGAAAAATTTTCAATAGAATTTTTTTTATCTTCAAGGTATTTGAGTGAATGACACCCTGTAACGGTATGAGTGCAGGCCTAGACACTAGCCAGTGGGCACAATACAGAATGTGTGGGCCTGACGCACACAGGCTTGCAAATGTGATTAGATCACAGAAAAATTTTAAATCTATTTTTTTTTCTGCAAGGTATTTGAGTGAATGACTCACTGTAACGGTATGAGTGCAGGCCTAGCCACTAGCCAGTGGGCATCATACAGTATGTGTAGGGGCCTGACACACACGGGCTTGCAAATGTGATTAGATCACAGTTCAATTTAAAATATTATTTTTTTTATCTGAAAGGCATTTGAGTGAATGAGACCCTGTAACGGTATGAGAGCAGGCCTAGCCACTAGCCAGTGGACACAATACAGTATGTGTGGGGGCCTGACACACACAGGCTTGCAAATGTGATTAGATCACAGTTAAATGTAAAATAGATTTTTTTTATCTGAAAGGAATTTGAGTGAATGACACCCTGTAACGGTATGAGTGCAGGCCTATCCACTAGCCAGTGGACACAATACAGTATGTGTGGGCGCCTGACACACACGGGCTTGCAAATGTGATTAGATCACAGTTAAATTTTAAATATTTTTTTTTTATCTGAAAGGTATTTGAGTGAATGAGACCCTGTAATGGTATGAGTGCAGGCCTAGCCAGCCACTAGCCACAGGGCCACAATACAGTATGTGTGGGCACCTGACACACACGGGCTTGCAAATGTGATTAGATCACAGTTACATTTTAAATAGAATTTTATTTTCTGCAAGGTATTTGAGTGAATGACACCCTGTAACGGTATTAGTGCAGGCCTAGCCAGCCACTAGCCAGTGGCCACAATACAGTATGTGTGGGCGCCTGACACACACGGGCTTGCAAATGTGATTAGATCACAGTTACATTTTAAATAGATTTTTTTTTCTGCAAGGTATTTGAGTGAATGACACCCTGTAATGGTATGAGTGCAGGCCTAGCCAGCCACTAGCCAGTGGACACAATACAGTATGTGTGGGGGCCTGACACACACGGGCTTGCAAATGTGATTAGATCACAGTTAAATTTAAAATATAATTTTTTTTCCTGAAAGGTATTTGAGTTAATGACACCCTGTAATGGTATGAGTGCAGGCCTAGCCAGACACTAGCCAGTGGCCACAATACAGTATGTGTGGGTGCCTGACACACACAGGCTTGCAAATGTGATTAGATCACAGTTACATTTTAAATAGATTTTTATTTTCTGCAAGGTATTTGAGTGAATGACACCCTGTAACGGTATGAGAACAGGCCTAGCCAGCCACTAGCCAGTGGCTACAATACAGTATGTGTGGGCGCCTGACACACACGGGCTTGCAAATGTGATTAGATCACAGTTACATTTTAAATATAATTTTTTTTCTGAAAGGTATTTGAGTTAAAGACACCCTGTAACGGTATGAGTGCAGGCCTAGCCAGCCACTAGCCAGTGGCCACAATACAGTATGTGTGGGGGCCTGACACGCACGGGCTTGCAAATGTGATTAAATCCCCCAAAAAAATTAAATATAATTTTTTTTCTGCATTGTATTTGAGTGAATGACACCCTGTAACGGTATGAGTGCCGGCCTAGCCAGCCACTAGCCAGTGGCCACAATACAGTATGTGTGGGCCTGACACACACGGGCTTGCAAACGTGATTAGATCACAGAAAAATATGAAATAGATTTTTTTTTTATCTGCAAGGTATTTTCTGTCACACCCTGTATGAATGGTGTGGACTGTGCACACAGTTCTGTCTATGACCGAGCCTGCAGCCTCTCACACACGGGCAGCCAGGCAACTGCAATATATATATATGAAAAAAAAAAAAAGCACACTGATGTACCAGCCCTGAAAAAGGCTTTTTGGGGTGCTGTCAGAACACTGTCCTTACAGCAGATGAGTCTGTGGAAACAGAACAATGCCCTAGCTAACGCTTTTCCTATTGAATTAGCAGCAGCAGTACTGTCCCTCCTCTCTCTGTGAATGCAGTTTCCGAATGAATCTAAAATGGATGCTGTCCAGGAGGTGGGAGGGTCTGGGAGAGAGGGTCTGCTGCTGATTGGCTGCAATGTGTCTGCTGACTGTGAGGTAGAGGGTCAAAGTTTACTCAATGATGATGTATAGGGGGCAGACCGAACATCGCATATGTTCGCCAGCAGCGGAGAACGCGAACAAGCTATGTTCGCCGGGAACTATTCGCCAGTGAACTATTCGGGACATCACTACTCTCGGTTTCTAGCGAAGTGCCCTGTGGGCTTGTTCAAGAACTAAGTGAGTGGCATCCTCCTCTGGAAGCATGGATCTCAGGATGTCATAAACAATGTCCATCAGAGAAGAGGGTGAGATAGTTTCAGGGACACCACAGATCCTTAGATTGTTCCGTCTGTTTCCGTTTTCTTGATCTACCAGATGAGAGAGAAGGGCATTGAGTTGGCAGTGGCAGGAGTGAAAGGTGGGCGTCGTACCTTCGCCAAAGGAAACTATAGATGACTGATTCGCTTCCAGTTGTTCCACTCTAAGACCAATATTGAGAACGTCATGCTTAATGTCCAAGAGATCATTCTTAAGTGGTTTTGTTTCAATTATCCGCTGCATACCTGCTTGAGAGATTGATAGGACCTGATCCGTGTCTTGAGAGCCCTCTCTGTTGAAGCCTTTTAAAGCAAAGTTGTCTGGGGGATCATTTTCAGTCAATGGCGGAGTCTTCTCTTTAGAGGAGACTGAGGAAGAGGCGCACCCTTTTCCCCGAATTTCTCCATCTCCGGTTGTGCTTTTTTCTTGGTAGGAGATTGCGGACCCTCCGGTTTGCCCACTTTTACCATTTTGAAAGCCCAGGTGGTGGGAGGCTGGATGTAGTTTCATGGTAGTGGCCTAGACAGAAAGTTAAGCAGCACGTGTCTGAGGTATACACACAGGACAGGGTGACTTGCTAAGCAGCCTTCATGGTGCCATCGGTCGAGAAAACATTGGGCCAAAGACCCTAAAAATTTGCTGGAGCTGTTAAAGTCTATGTGGTAGGTTCGCTGGGTGTGATCCGAAAAAATTGGAGCGAAGGTACCTTACAGTTGGGAGGTGAGGACCGCAATATGGCACCAGGTGGCTTGGGACCAGTCTCAGGTGGTAAGAAGAGGCAGTGAATGTCAGGTAGGTCCCTATGGTGGGGGCAGGGAACACACTCCAACCTGAGGCCTCTGGGGGAAGGACTGGGTGCCAGGATTGTGGTGGCGCCCCGCGTATGCTCAGGAAGGGCTGTCCAGAGGGCTTCCTGATCAATCTAAGGATCTGTGGTGTCCCTGAAACTATCTCACCCTCTTCTCTGATATTATGACATCCTGAGATCCATGCTTCCAGAGGAAGATGCCCCTCACTTAGTTCTTGAACAAGCCCACAGGGCACTTCGCTAGAAACCGAGAGTAGTGATGTCCCGAATAGTTCGCCGGCGAATAGTTCCCGGTGAACATAGCTTGTTCGCGTTCGCCACTGCTGGCGAACATATGCGATGTTCGGTCCGCCCCCTATACATCATCATTGAGTAAACTTTGACCCTCTACCTCACAGTCAGCAGACACATTCCAGCCAATCAGCAGCAGACCCTCCCTCCCAGACCCTCCCACCTCCTGGACAGCATCTATTTTAGATTCATTCGGAAACTGCATTCACAGAGAGAGGAGGGACAGCATGTCTTCTAGCTGGAGTGGCAGATTATAATAGGGTCGTTCATACTGCGGCAGGGCACAGGAGCGAATAGTTCCTTGCCCCGCCACCAATCACAGCCATAGGCTTCAGGTCTAGTAGGCCTGAGGCCTATGCGGTAGTGAAATCCCGGCGCAGGTATGAGTGATGACGTCATTGCGCGCCTGTGATGGGAGGGACGCAGGACAATGAAGAATGTGCGCCTGCCTCACCATGCCAGACACAGGTAAGTATTAGCTTTTAATATTTTTTTTTGTTTCTGTGTGTGCCAACTCTGGGGGGGGGGGCAGAGGAGGACATGGGACAGTGTGGTAGCAAATCAGTTTGGGGGGCATATTATTAAATGGGGGCAAATCACTTCATGTGGTGCAGATTATTACTTGGGGCAAATTACTTCATGGGGCAGTGTGGGGGCAAATCACTTCAGGTGGTGCAGTGTGGGGGCAAATTCTTCATGGTGGGCAGTGTCGGGGAAAATTACTTAAGGGGGTGCAGTGTGGGGGTAAAATACTTCAGAGGGTGCAGTGTGGGGGAAATTTACTTCATGGGGCAGTGTGGGGGCAAATTTCTTTGGGGGTGCAGCGTGTGGGCAAATTACTTAATGGGGGTGCAGTGTGGGGGCAAATGACTTTATGGGCGCAAGTGTGGGGGCAAATTATTTCATGGGAGTGCAGTGTGGGGGCACATTACTTAATGGGGCAGTGTGGGGGCAAATTATTTCATGGGGGTGCAGTGTAGGGGCAAATTATTTAATGGGAGTGCAGTGTGAGGGCAAATTATTTCATGGGAGTGCAATGTGGGGGCAAATTACTTCATGGGGCAGTGTAGGGGAAATTACTATATGGGGCAGTGAGGGGGGCATTACTATATGGGGCAGTTTGGGGGAAATTACTATATAGGGCAATGGGGGGGGGGAAATTACTATATAGGGCAATGGGGGGGAAATTACTATATAGGGCAATGGGGGGGAAATTACTATATGGGGTAATGTGGTGGAAATTATTATATGGGGGTAGTGTGGGGGAAGTTACTAAATGGGGGAAATGTGGGGGAAATCACTATATGGGGCAGTGAGGGGGAATTTCTATATGGGGGCAGTGTGGGGGAATTACTATATGGGGATAGTGTGGGGCAAATTACTATATCGGGCAGTGTGATGGAAATTACTATATGGGATAGTATGTAGGAAATTACTATATGGGGGCAGTGTGGGGGAAATTACTATATGGGGCAGTGTGGGGGAAATTACTATATGGGGTAGTGTGGGGAAATTACTATATGGGGCAGTGTGGGGGAAATTACTATATGGGGCAGTGTGGGGGAAATTACTATATGGGGGTAGTTTGGGGGCGTTTCTATTAGGGGACATTATTTTTGGGGACACTATACATGCATTATGACCAGGAACATAATATAGGGTGTTATTTTTACTGGGGGCACTTTAGGGGACATTATAATTGCTAGACACTATAGGGACCTAGAATGGGACCTAGAACTAAAGTAGAACTGGGTTAGTTACCCATAGCAACAGATTTCACCTTTCATTTTTCCCAGCTCCTTTGGAAAATTAAAGGTGGAATGTGATTGATTGTTATGGGCACTGTGAGGCAGTGACATACCTCATGGTTGTTAGGGGAGATATATGGCAGGATTTGCTGTGTCTTCCCCCAGAATCGCCAGGTCTGAAGAAAGACCAGGTGCAGTAATCACCTGGGGATAAAGGAATCCTCAGAGTGAGAGGGGGTGGGGACTTGCACACAGAAGGCTGGAGTGGCTCTGTGTGGTCTGAGCCAGGAGGGCTGAGAGATCACTATCCCACAAGAGACCCTGGTGTGGGAGCAGCCTGGAGGCTGCTGGAGGTTGGGCTGGGAAAGCCGCATCTCATCACGGGTGTGAACTGTGGTACGCTTTAGGTGAGTCAGGGAAACCTATGTGTATAGTTAGGGCCCAGACGGGCAAGGTATTTTATTTTGGCTTTGTGTGTTTTTCTTTATGCCGTGTGCCACAATAAAGCACAGTTTGGCCCCTAAATCCTGGTGTCTGTGAAGAAATGTGTGATTGCAACCACCGGAAAAGAGCTAATCCCCCACAGCACCTAAGCCAGTTGTACTTTACACCAGTTTGATAAATGACCCTAATTATGAGAAATCTAATGTGTTTGTGTAACAAACTCTGTAGAGACGATATGCAATGGCGGTCTGGGTCAAACGGAGGAGAAGAGTAAAGAGAAGATCTGCATGACAGGAGATGTCACTCAATGTAACATGTATGTGATGTTGTATTCCCCATGTAGAGCTGGCTCACTACTGTGACCTGTGTTTAATTTTCTCCTCCAAGTCTTTTTTTTTATAATAATCGTATGTACAGTATAAATATTAGTTTTCACAACGTTTTCTGCTAAACTGCTTTTAGATCTTTGTTTCAGTTGTTTCTGTGATGTAGTGAAATATAATTGCATGCACTTCATACGTTTCAAAGGCTTTTATCGACAATTACATGACATTTATGCAAAGAGTCAGTATTTGCAGTGTTGGGCCTTCTTTTCAGGACCTCTGCAATTCGACTGGGCATGCTCTCAATCAACTTCTGGGCCAATTCCTGACTGATAGCAACCCATTCTTTCATAATCACTTCTTGGAGTTTGTCAGAATAAGTTGGTTTTTGTTTGTCCACCCGCCTCTTGAGGATTGACCACAAGTTCTCAATGGGATTAAGATCTGGGGAGTTTCTAGGCCATGGACCCAAAATGTCAATATTTTGGTCTCCGAGCCACTTAGTTATCACTTTTGCCTTATTGCACGGTGCTCCATCGTGCTGGAAAATGCATTTTTCTTCACCAAACTGTTGTTGGATTGTTGGAAGAAGTTGCTGTTGGAGGGTGTTTTGGTACCATTCTTTATTCATGGCTATGTTTTGGGGCAAAATTGTGAGTGAGCCCACTCCCTTGGATGAGAAGCAACCCCACACATGAATGGTCTCAGGATGCTTTACTGTTGGCATGACACAGGACTGATGATAGCGCTCACCTTTTCTTCTCCAGACAAGCCTTTTTCCTGATGCCCCAAACAATCGGAAAGAGGCTTCATCGGAGAATATGACTTTGCCCCAGTCCTCAGCAGTCCATTCACCATATTTTCTGCAGAAGATCAATCTGTCCCTGATGTTTTTTTTTTTGGAAAGAAGTGGCTTCTTTGCTGCTCTTCTTGACACCAGGCCATCTTCCAAAAGTCTTCGCCTCACTGTGCGTGCAGATGCGCTCACACCTGCCTGCTGCCATTCCTGAGCAAGCTCTGCACTGGTGGCACTCCGATCCCGCAGCTGAATCCTCTTTAGGAGACGATCCTGGCACTTGCTGGACTTTCTTGGACACCCTGAAGCCTTCTTAACAAGAATTGAACCTCTTTCTTTGAAGTTCTTGATCATTCTATAAATTGTTGATTGAGGTGCAATCTTAGTAGCCACAATATCCTTGCCTGTGAAGCCATTTTTATGTAACGCAATGATGGCTGCATGTGTTTCTTTGCAGGTCACCATGGTTAACAATGGAAGAACAATGATTTCAAGCATCTCCCTCCTTTTAACTAGTGTTGATCACGAATATTCAAATTTCGAATTTTTATCGCGAATATAGGTTCTTCGAAAATGCGCAAATATTTTGAATATAGTTATATATATTCGGAATTTCGAATATTAAAAAAAATGTTCCCTTTTTTTTTTTATTCGATTTTTTTTAAATCAGTACACATGATGCCTCCCTGCTTCTAGCTTGTGGGCCAATAAGAAGGCTGCAATATACTTGACTTTAGGAGTAGTAGTGTTTGCGAATTTTGCTCTATATTCGTTCCTTTCGAATATTCTCTATATTGCTATATATTCTTGTTTTAGAATATTACAAATATTCGAAAAAACAAAGTTATAGCAATATAGCGAATATTCGAAAAAAATATGAATATAGAGCAATTTAGCTTATATAGTGCTATAATCTTCTTTGTCTAATAGTTGTAAGTTAATAAAATTCACAATAAAAAAAAAATCCAATTTACGAAAATTCACATATTACACAATCATTAACTTGCCGATTTTTCGAGTAAAAAAATCGTAGAATATATTGTATATTCGAATTTGCGAATATTCGACGAATATTCTACAAAATATTTGCAAAATATTGTGAATTCGAATATGACCCCTGCCGCTCATCACTACTTTTAACAGGTCAAGTCTGCCATTTTAACCCAATCAGCCTGACATATTGATCTCCAGCCTTGTGCTCGTCAACATTCTCACCTGAATTAAAAAGACGATTACTGAAATGATCTCAGCAGGTCCTTTAATGACAGCAATGAGATGCAGTGGAAAGGTTTTTTTGAGATTAGGTTAATTTTCATGGCAAAGAAGGACTATGCAGTTCATCTGATCACTCTTCCTAACATTCTGAAGTATATGAAAATTGCTATTATAAAAACTTAAGCAGCAACTTTTCCAATTTCCAATATTTATGTAATTCTCAAAACTAAAATGTTAATTTGTCACCTGCAGTCCTATGTAACAGACCAGATAACAGTGCTAACTTTCTGTGTGCAGATAATGTAGTAGATGTTCCATGCAGTCCTATGTAACACCCCCCATAACACAATAGTTCACTGTGTTATGTGGGGTGTTACATAGGACTGCAGGTAACATCTATGAAATCTGTACTCAGAGAGTTATGAGATGGTGGGGGTCTGGCTCCTGGCACCCCCACCAATCAGCTGTTTGAGGAGATTGCGATGTTAAAGTGAGTGCCACAGCCTCTTTGCTCCTTACCAAGCACAGCTCTGTCTATTTGATAGCACTGTGCTTGGTATTACAGAGCAGACCCAATAACTCAGATGAGACAGAGCTGCACCTAGACCAGGCATGTCCAAAGTGCGGCCCTCCAGCTGTTGCAAAACTACAAAACTACAACTCCCAGCATGCCTGGATAGCTTACAGCAATAGCTGGAGGGCCGCAGTTTGGACATGCCTGACCTAGACCATGTGAACGATGTCATATGGAGTTGGGTAGACAGCCCCGGGCCTATCATGCACTTAAAGGGAACCTGCCACTGGGATTTTGTGTATAGAGCTGAGGACATGGGTTGCTAGATCGCCACTAGGACATCCGCAATACCCAGTCCCCATAGCTCTGTGTGCTTTTATTGTGTATAAAAAAATCGATTTGATACATATGCAAATTAACCTGAGATAAGTCCTGTATGTGAGATGAGTCAGAGACAGGACTCATCTCAGGTTAATTTGCATATGTATCAAATAGTTTTTTTTTACACAATAAAAGCACACAGAGCTATTGGGACTGGGTATTGCGGATGTGCTAGTGGCCATCTAGTAACCCATGTCCTCAGCTCTATACACAAAATCCTTGTGACAGGTTCCCTTTAATCCGCCCCTGTGGAGCGGTGAGCCCTGAGTGGGGTGGGCTGGTAGAGAGGGCCTGGTCCTGGTGTGCGCAGGCCACGGGTGATATTACACAGAGAAGGGCAGGGTTGCTCTTGCCTGGGGTCTCCCTCTGGCCTGCCGATCTGCTCCCGAAATGGTTCGGTGTTCCCGCTCCTGCAATAGCGGCTCACTTCTTGGCGCTGGTGCCTGTAATTGAGGATTTGTAGGCCCGACTAGGCCCTACCCAGAAGTCGGGATCTGGTGGGCCAAACTGGATGATAGAGGGGTCCCCTTGTAGCTGATGATGAGGGGAGTTCAGCCAGGGGCAAATTAGGCCTGTCAGGTGGTCAGAGCCGATGAGATGCTTTGGGATGTCGACAGGGTGAGGAGAGCCGATCACTCTGTTAATTGGAGTGGCGAGACATACCAAACACTTCTTTTGCATCCGTGACACGGATATACAGTGCCTTGCAAAAGTATTTACCCCCCCTTGACTTTTTCCGTGTTTTGGTGCCTCAAAACTTGGAATTAACCTGGATTGTTTGAGGATTTGCATCATTTATTTACAGAACATGCCCACAACTGTTTTTGTTTTTTTTATTGTGAAGCAAACAACAAATAGGACAAAATAATAGAAAAAGTCAATGTACATAACTATTTACCCCTCCTAAAGTCAATACTTTGTAGAGCCAACTTTTGCGTCAATCACAGCTCCAAGTCACTTTGGATAAGTTTCTATGAGCTTACCAAATCTTACCACTGAAATTTTTGCCCATTCCTCCTTGCCAAACTGCTCCAGCTCTTTCAGGTTGGATGGTTTGCACTTGTGAACAGCATTCTTTAAGTCTGACCACAGATTTTCTATTGGATTGAGATCTGGGCTTTGACGAGGCCATTCCAAAAGATTTACATGTTTCTTCTTAAACCACTCAAGTGTTGCTTTAGCAGAGTGTTTGGGGTCATTGTCCTGCTGGAAGGTGAACCTCCATCCTAGCCTCAAATCATGCACAGAGTGGTCCAGGTTTTGCTCAAGAATATCCCAGTATTTACCACCATCCAGCTTTCCCTCAACTCTGACTAGTTTCCCAGTCCTAGCTGCTGAAAAACATCCCGACAGCATGTTTCACTGTGGGGATGGTGTTCTTTGGGTGATGTGATGCGTTGCGCAAGACATTGCGTTTTCTTTGATGGCTGAAAAGTTGAATTTTAGTCTGATCAAACCAGAGCACCTTCCTCCATATATTTTGGGAATCTCCCACATGCCCTTTCGCAAACTCATAACGTGCCTTTTAGTTTTTTGCTGAAAGTAATGACTTTCTTCTGGCCACTCTGCCATAAAGCCCAACTCTATGGAGCCTACGGCTTATTGTTGTCCTATGTACAGATATTCAAGTCTCTATTGTGTAACTCTACAGCTCCTCCAGGGTTACCTTAGGTCTGTGTTCTGCCTCTCTGATTAATGCCCTCCTTGCCCGGTCCGTGAGTTTTGTTGGGTGGCCGTCTCTTGGCAAGTTTGCTGTTGTGCCATGTTCTTTCCATTTGGTTATGATAGATTTGATGGTGCTCCTAAGGATCCTCAAAGATTTGGATATTTTTTTATAACCTAACCCTGACTTGTTTGGAGAGTTCCTTGGTCTTCATGGCAGTGTTTGGTTAGTGATGCCTCTTGCTTAGGTGTTTCAGTCTCTTGGGCCTTTCAAAAAATATGTTTATATGTAATTACAGATCATGTGACACTTAGACTGCACACAAGTGGACATAATTTCACTAATTATGTGACTTCTGATGGTAATTGGTCGCACCAGAGCTTTTTATGGGCTTCCTAACAAAGGGGGTGAATACATACGCACATGCCAATTTTCTGTTTTCTATTTCTAAACAGTAGTTTTATTTATATATTTTTCTCATTTCACTTCACCAACTTAGACTATTATGTTCTGATCCATCACATACAATTCAGATTAACAAAGCATTGAACTTAAGGCTGTAATGTAACAAAATATGAAAAAATTCAAGGGGGGGGGGTGAAAACTTTTTCAAGGCACTGTAAAATTGTTTGTCTGTCAGCCAGTTTTGTGGAACGCATCAACTACGGGACGTGGCCGTGGTGCTGCTGGTGTTGGTGGAGCACCTGCTGCAGTCATAGGACATTGTCGATCTGTGCCAGCTATGCTCCCTAATGAAACATCTTCCTCTGGTATACATGGGTAACAGGACATTCTGCATTATTTTGTATGCCCAAATACCGCTCTAAGAATGGTGAGATCAGAACAAGTAGAGGCGATAATAGATTGGATGGCTGAGAGTGCCTCCAGTTTCTTCACATTGTCTTCCGCCCAGTCCACTGCTGAAAGTTCAGAGTTGGCACCAGCGGCCCATGGGCATCCATTTCTCACCTCAACCCCTTGCACATCAGCCAAGCAGTCTGAGCCCCAAGTCATGCAGCAGTCACTTATGCTTTATAACTCTGCTGGCGGTGTTTTTGTGAGCCATCCACCTAGCCCTGCCCCCAATTGACAGAGATTGAGTGCACTGATGCCCAACCACTTATGTTTGAGGATGAGGACGTCGGAGGACCACAGCAACATGTCTCTTGTAGCTGGCCAGCTAAGACCTGTCCTAGGTTGCTAATATAGCTTGTGTGTTTATACAGCTAGACCTGCCAATAACCTTAATACAGTTCATATGTTTGTGTGTTAAAGACAAAAGCAGAGTTATTTACAGTGACTTCATGTTTGGATGTCATGTAATAGTTATATTTTGTGTTCACAGAAGCATAAAGGATAATATGCCTTTAAGATTCATTATATAATGTAAGGTAAGCTCAATGACACAGCAGACACAACAGAAAGCATAGAGTTAAACTGTTGTTGCTGGGCAGGAGTCTTGACCAATCCCAGCCAGCCTCTCACACAGCAAGAGTTTTGACCAATCACAGCCAGCCTCACACACAGCCTGTGTGGGAAATTCACCTAGCAGGAGCTGCTAGAAATCATTCTATACCAGAGGAGGGAAGCTGAACAGACATTCACTCCACTAAGAGCTGTGTTTTATGGAAGCAGAGAGGCCAAAATAGGTATTTAAGACAGTTATATAATGTTCCTACTGTTAATATAGTGATTTGAACTGTATACTGAACTAGTTATATGTGTGTTTACTTACAGTTCCACCAATTGCAAATACCATACAATTGCACACTACAAAGTTCGCAATCCAAATTCTATATTGCAATCCAAATTGCATACAACCATATCATACTCAACCAATCTGCAAATAGTTACTGCTAACTGCATTTTGCAAAATATGACCAAATTCAGCAAGTGAACTATTAGACCTCAGATATACCTCTCAGAGATATCATAAAGTGCTTAAATAACTTAAAGTGAGAGTACAGATACTCAAGAGAGAAATATATCCACCATTTTATGTTGAATGACAAGATTGAACAGTTAAACCACCATCTTATGCATACTGCCATTTTATGATACTTTATTCAACACATGTTTTATACATGGACTGTCTGCTTCAAATGTGGCAGTGTTATATATAAGGAAACGTTAATAAAGAAGTTATTTCAAGCATTTGGTGTACTCTTTAAAGCTACTGCTTCCGTAGAATGGTGCTAGAGGAATTACAGATTAATACAGTTTGGTTAGAATAAAGAGTCAGAGATATCAAAAAAAAATTATTGCCACAACACAAAAGGCACTTCATAGTGCTGTGCCTGCCACAGTGCGAATAGATAGCGCTCCTCAACTTGCACAGTAAAGAGCGCATTAGAGCAGCGGAGTGGCAGCATATACCACTGCACAGCAACTGTTCCCTGAGTGAGCAAGCAAAGACACCAAAGAGGCCAAAGAACGTGTACATTATTCAAACTGCAGCCGACCTTTAAAGTGGCGGAATGGCAAAGGCAAAATAGTCAGAGAAAGAGCGCCAACCCTCCTGCGATCCCTAGAGATAGAAAGAGATGCATGGTGGGAGGCCAAAGTCCAGAGCTAGAGTGACCGCACCGCTATCTACGAAGAGGCCACGTACTGCAGCCAGATAGTTTCCGGCACTACTCCAAAAGCCTGCAGCATCGCATCCAAGCCAGCGCATCGCAAGTCAGCACAAAGAATCGCAAGTCAGCACAGAACATCGCAAGCAGCATATCCAAGCCAGCGCATCGCAAGTCTGCACTGAGCATCGCAAGTCTGCACAGAGCATCGCAAGTCTGCACAGAGCATCGCAAGTCTGCACAGAGCATCCCAAGTCATCACAGAGCATCGCATCATCAAGAAAAGACACATCTCCTCTAAGACAGACATTTGTTCCTGCTCTTCAGAATAAGGTCAGATGTTTCCTTATTACTTATCATTACATATAGGCTTTGGCATAAAGAGACAGACTTGAAAGTAAAAAAAGCGCAGTTTGTAGTATACGGACTCTAGTGAAAGTAATTTATTTCTGCATTTTATCAATATTGCATTTAAAGTGAAAGGCATCATATTATTTGTATTGATTGTTATAGCATTTAAAGTAAAATGTCTGAGCCTAGTATTACCATGCCACTGTTAGAGGATACAAAGATAGATAGAATAGAGGGGGAAGAGCAACAGAACCTGTCTGAGGTAGAAGTGTCTGATGCACCATTAGTCTTGCCTCATAGAAATATAGCGCAAGCAGATGAACAAAGACGTTCATCATTTGCCAGAAAACCGACCCCAAAGATGCTGGAAAATTTGGAGCAAGAAGCAGCGCTGAAAGAAATAAAGTTCACCAGAATGTATGATAAGTGGAAATTATACGGAAAGACATCCGTAAAAAGCTAAAGCAAGAAAGTATAATAAGGAACTTGAGTGATATGGTAGAGACGGTAGAAGAATCTGAATCAGAGCTTATGGCAGCATATGTCAACCTGCGGTCGTTTACGACACCTTCCCAGGATATTGTAAGGAAAATGGACACATGTACTGCAGTCACTAAAAATTTAGTAAAGCTCATCTGCAGCTAATTATGACGACGTTAAAGCAAGAAGTAGAATTAATGAGCTTTTTATGAGAGACTATGCTACCGTATGCTAGGTCCTTAGGGGGGACCACAATCTTAAGTGTGACTTCCTTCGCTAGCAAAAGTGCCACCCATATATCAGAGTCTTCAAATACTTCAGCCAAAAGAAAGGAATTAGCTGAACAACTTGCTGTCAAGAGAGAAGATATTGAGATCGAGGCTGCCAACAAGGCACAGCGCCAACTGATGGCTGAAAAGGAATCTGAAAAAGATGAACAACGCCACTAGATGGAAGCTGAAATGGAGGAACAGCGACATCAAATGGAAGCTGAAATGCAGGCACAGCATCATGAAAATGGAAGCTGAATTGAAAAGTCTGGAACGGCAAAAAGAAGTTAAGATCTTAGAAGCCAGACTTAAGGTGTGAACCAAGTGAAGAAACAGACTCCTACTTTCCTTCATACGCTCAGGAGAATGGAAGGAAATCTCCAGCTTATAGTGAGGAAATAAGTCATTATCTGCTCAGAAAAACAAAGAGAGGCCAAGTCCAATGTTAGGAAAAAGGTGTGAGAATTTACCCTCTATCTCTGCCGGAAAAAAATTAAGAAAGGGACTCACCTAAATCAGAAGTAAGTGAGAAAATAGAACTGGATGATTCTATTCCTAGATGCCATGGCAATGCTCAGGAGAATGTTACAACCATTGTCCCGGCAAGACCACAGAGAACAGTCCTAGCTAGACTTCCCATTCCGGAACCCACTGTATTTTCAGGAGACGTACTGAAGTTCATAGAGTGGAAGGCAAGTTTTGAGATGATCATTGAGCATCATTGCTTCAGTCCAACTGACAAGTTATTCTACCTCCAGAGATATGTTGGTGGAAAAGTCAAGGACGTTCTTGAAGGTAACTTCTAAAGAAAATATGAAGAAGCCTACAAGCAAGCGTGGGAAAAATTGAATGCAGGATATGGTCATCCTTTCTTAGTACAAAGATCCTTTAGAGAGAAACTGAATAACTGGCCTAAAATAGGTCCTAAAGTACACTTCAAACTCCAAAAGTATAGTGACTTTCTGCAAGCATGCAGCAATGCCATCTGTAGGAAAGCGCAAGGGGCCTTCATTGATGGAAGATATGTGTCACTGAGGTTCCTGGCCTCGGTGAGGTAAGAGACGGTCATTTTAAGTGTCAGCGGCAGCTAGTGCTGACTGACACTATTGACTTTTTAGTATTGGCTGTAAAGCCGATCTGGGCCGGCCATATTTGAAGCAGCCAAAGTGCAGGGTGGGTGGCCGTTCCCCACGTTCCAGGCTGGCTTTTGGTTTGGGATAAAAACCCAGCCAGCAGTCTCAGCTGGGTGGATTATCCTCCATCTGGAGCTTTGTCAGTCTGAGTGTTGGAGCCTGAGAGTTTGGACCGGGACTAAGGCCTGCTATATTGTTTGGGAAAAAGCACATGGACTTCTGCTTCACCCAAGGACTTATGTGCTGCAACCTGGTGTGAACAAACACCAGACTCAAGGTGACTGTTTTTCCTTGAAACTGCCTTTTTGTTGTCACTTTACTTATGTGTGAATAAAACACTGCACTGTTTAAGTTTAAGACGTTGTCATTGCTTCTGCACTGCGTCTGCAAGCCTGTCTAGCAGAGCAAATCCCCACACATCCCACATGTACGAGGACTAGAAGTACTGAACGATTATCTAGAAAAACACAGGATGCTAACTAAGCTACCTGAAGAAGTGGCTTCTAGATGAAATAGCTATATGACTGAACAGTTAGGTCTAGGTAAGGACTTCCCAAGTTTTAAAAAGTTCTCTGAGTTCATCAATAAGGAAGCACGGATAGCATGTAATCCAGTAACAGCATCTTACATCTTAAAATCCTTAGAAGAAAGGCCTGTGAGAGATTTAAGATGAGCAAGAGCAACTAGCTTTGCAACCAACACAGCAGCTAAAGGGTCCAGATACCTACGAGAACAAGTCCAAAGTCACTACTGGGATCAGTAGAGAGACAGAACCGACAAATCTTCAGACTACCTTCAAATGTATGTTCTGTGGAGAGAACCACTCTTACACAAGTGCCAACAATTGAAGGAGAAGTCCCCAGATGAAAAGAAAAGGTTTGTACTGGATAACCAACTGTGTTTTGGATGCCTAAGAAAAGACCGTGTTACTAATGAGTGTAAGAAAAAGGCTGCATGTAGCATTTGCAAAGGACGCCATCCTACACCACTACATGAAGAACGTCCAAAGAAAGATAAATCCTCAATACCTAAAGATACTGAGGAAGGAAAGAAAGTATCGGTATTCTCTTGCACAGTGAGGGAAGGAGAAAGCAATGACACATCAATGGTTGTACCAGTTTGCATTTCAAATCCTAAAAGGAGGAGCAAGAAGGTATACGCCTATGCGCTACTGGATGCCCAGAGTCACGTCACCTTCATTGATCAAGAAATCTGCAATAAATTACAAGTGGCTACAGAACCAGTAAAGCTCAAACTCACCACAATGACGGAGAGAGACACATTAGTGAACAGTCAAAGGGTCAAAGGACTGAGCGTTAGAGGACTTTATTCAAACTTCACATTAGATCTACCTCCAGCTTATACAAAAGACGATATACCTCTAGATCGAGATTGCATAACTACCTGTGAAACAGCCAATAAATGTGAACTCTAGTGTTGATCACGAAAATATTCAAATTGCAAATTTTTATCACAAATATAGGTAATATTGAAAAAAAGATTATAACACTATATTAGCTAAATTGCTCTATATTCATTTTTGTATTCAAATATTCACTATATTGCTATATATTCTTGTTTTAGAATATTAAAAATATTCTAAAAAATGAATATATTAGTTTTTTTGAATATTCGTAATATTCTAAAACAAGAATATATAGCAATATAGAGAATATTCGGAAAAAAGAAAACTGAATATAGAGCAATTTAGCTAATATAGTGCTATAATCTTCTTTATCTAATAGTTGTAATTTTTTTCTCATCTGAATTTCAGATTAGAAAAAAATGACAACTATAAAAAATAAAGATTATAGCACTATATTAGCTAAATTGCTCTACATTAATTTTTTTCGAATATTCGCTGTATTGCTATATTTTCTTATTTTAGAATATTATGAATATTTGAAAAAACTAATATATTCGATATAGTGCTATGACTCATTGGCCCACAAGCAAGAAGCAGGGAGGAATCATGTGTTTGCTCGGCAATTGAAAAATTTGCGATAAAAATTAGCATTATTAAAAATCGCATATTATACGATCATTACCTTGTCGATTTTGCAAGTAAAAAAAAAAGTGGAATATGACGCAGTGATAGCCAGTTCGCATTGTTCGCCCGCGAACATATGCAGGCTGCAATCTTTTTTCACAAGTCGGGCGAGGCATAGGTAAACCCTTACCTGTGCCGCGAGCCGGTCTGAAAACAAATGCGGTCACTGGGATCAAGCAGTTCCGAGAACAGCCTGATGAAGGCCCCTGGTGGCTGTTCTCAGAACTGCCTGCTCCCGCTGACCGCACTTGTTTTCAGACCGGCTCGTGCACAGGTACAGGTAAGGGCTTACCTCTGCCTCGCCGGACTTGTAAAAAAAAGATGGCAGCCCGCATATGTTCGCGGGCGAACAATGCGAACTGGCCATCACTGATAACAAATTCTCAAATACGCAAATATTTGTTGAATATTCTACAAAATATTCGCAAAATATTGCAAATTCGAATATGACCCCTGACGCTCATCACTAGTGAACACCTATCAGTCATATCTCATGAAATGTCCCCGCTGAAGGATTTTGGTGTTGGACTATTGACAGGCTACGATTGTCCTGAAGCCTCGGTACCACGAAAAGTAATCAGAGGAGGAAAGGGTCAACCCTACGCTGTTCAATCTGATCTAGGATGGGGTGTTGGAGGAAAGAAATCAGAGGAGAAAAGGGTCAACCCTACGCTGTTCAATCTGATCTAGGATCGGGTGTTGGAGGAAAGAAATCAGAGGAGAAAAGGGTCAACCCTACGCTGTTCAATCTGATCTAGGATGGGGTGTTGGAGGAAAACAGCAGATCGCAAACTCAAGACAGGTGACAGGATTGTGTCATCGAATATCTGTCCAAGAGTTACCAACTGTTAGTCCAGCAAAAGTAATCAAGAGTAGTGATGTCCAGAATAGTTTGCCGGTGAATAGTTCCCGGCGAATATTGCTTGTTCGCCGCTGCGGGCGAACATATGCGATGTTCGGTCGGCCCCTATACATCATCATTGAGTAAACTTTGACCCTGTACCTCACAGTCAGCAGACACATTCCAGCCAATCAGCAGCAGACCCTCCCTCCCAGACCCTCCCACTTCCTGCACAGCATCCATTTTAGATTCATTCGGAAGCTGCATTCACAGTGAGAGGAGGGAGAGCACTGCTGCTGCTGATTCAATAGGGAAAGCGTTAGCTAAGGCATTGTTCTGTGTCCATAGACTCATCTGCTGTAAGGACAGCGTCCTGACAGCACCCCAAAAAGCCTTTTCAGGGCTGGTACATCAGTGTGCTTTATTCTTTTTATTTTTTTATATATATATTTTGCAGTTGCCTGGCTGCCCGTGTGTGAGAGGTTGCAGGCTCAGTCACAGACAGCACGTGCACACCATTCATACAAGGTGTGACAGAAAATACCTTGCAGATAAAAAAAAAAAAAAAAATTAATATTTTTCACATTTGCAAGCCCGTGTGTGTGTCAGGCCCACATATACTGTATTGTGGCCACTGGCTAGGCCTCCACTCATACCGTTACAGGGTGTCATTCACTCAAATACCTTGCAGATAAAAAAATTTATTTACATTTTTTCTGTGATATAATCACATTTGCAATCCCGTGTGTGTCAGGGCCACACAGACTGTATTGTGGCCACTGGCTAGTGGCTAGGCCTCCACTCATACCGTTACAGGGTGTCATTCACTCAAATACTTTGCAGATAAAAAAAATTCTATTTACATTTTTTCTGTGATATAATCACATTTGCAAGCCCGTGTATGTCAGGCCCACACATACTGTATTGTGGCCACTGGCTAGGCCTCCACTCATACCGTTACAGGGTGTCATTCACTCAAATACCTTGCAAATAAAAAAAATTATATTTAACATTTTTCTGTGATATAATCACATTTGCAAGCCCGTGTGTGTCAGGCCAACACAGACTGTATACTGGCTAGGCCTCCACTCATACAGTTACAGGGTGTCATTCACTCAAATACCTTGCAGATAAAAAACATTCTATAAAAAAAAATTCTGTGATATAATCACATTTGCAAGCCCGTGTATGTGTCAGGCCCACACATACTGTATTGTGGCCACTGGCTAGGCCTCCACTCATACCGTTACAGGGTGTCATTCACTCAAATACCTTGCAAATAAAAAAAAAAGATTTTTTAAATTTTTCTGTGATATAATCACATTTGCAAGCCTGTGTGTGTCAGGCCAACACATACTGTATACTGGCTAGTGGCTAGGCCTCCACTCATACCGTTACAGGGTGTCATTCACTCAAATACCTTGCAGATAAAAAAAATTATATTTAAATTTATATTTTTTTAAGTTGCAAGCAACTTACATTGCCATAATACAGACCATGACATGTTGGGGGCCGGAGAAGCTGTTACTTACCTTTACAGCTGCTCCGGTCAGCTCCCAGCACGTCCGCGCGGCACCTCTGTTAAGCTCCCAGTGTAAATCTCGCGAGACACGCGCAGTGGCGTACACACAATCCACGGGGCCCCGGTGCGAAACTGATCCATGGGGCCCCCTTCCCGTGGAGGCCCCCCCCCAACCCGCTGCCGCGCGTGTATGCATGTGTGTGTGTGTGTATATATATATATATATATATATATATATATATTATATACTGTATATTACTATATACAAGAGGATGATATTCGGTATAACCCACGGTATTCCCACGTTAAACCAGCTCTGCTACATTATGTAGCAGAGCTGGTTTTGTCATGCATTTCTTTTGCCTTCATATAGTAAAATACTTAATTGGCCTATCAATGGCTTTATGACTAACTCTGCTATATTTCTGTAGCCTACAACTTCTGACTGCCCAGTTGAAACTACTACACCCAACATGTTCTGGCAGTAATAGTAAATGGATATTGGTGCAATTCTGAGCTACTAGTCTATATAATAAATATGTAGGCTACATATGTATTATATAGGCTAGTAGCTCAGAATTACACCAATATCCATTTACTATTACTGCCAGAACATGTTGGGTGTAGTAGTTTCAACTTTGCAGTCAGAGGTTGTAGGCTACAGAAATATAGCAGAGTTAGTTATAAAGCCATTGATAGGCCAATGAAGTATTTTACCATATGAAGGCAAAAGAAATGCATGACAAAACCAGCTCTGCTACATCCAAGCATATACTAGAAGCTCAATAGAAGTGCATACACAAAAGAGCTGCACCTCAAGACAACAGAAAAAAAAAACATTACTTCATAGCACAAGTCACCAGTCATAACTTTACATACATTGCCCAACTCTCAGCCCCCATCAGACCTCACTCACTCTGAAAGCCGGACCGGCTTTGCTCTCCCTCTCCCTTTCTTTTCCGGCGCCTTCTCCCTGTCCCTGCATCTCAACGTCATGTCCGGCACGCCGCACTGCCGGCCCAGGGAGGAGACTCAGGGGCAGGAGCATACATAAAAATCACTGGGCCCCATAGCAGGAATCTAAATTGGGCCCCCATTCCCCTTTAATAGCCCCTCCCTTTGTTCCATGAACTATTCTTGCTGCTGCGTTTTATAATTTATGCCATCAGGGCCGGATTGGGATTACAAAACAGCCCTGGCACACAAAAGAGGTATAATAGATGCAGTGTGTACAGATGTATATTATATACAGCAGTGTACTGTTATATGAGGTATGCAGTATAATATATGCAGTGTGTACAGGTATATAGTATATTCCCTAGTGTTCTGATATGTGAGGTACAGGGTATAATATATGCAGTGTGTACAGGTATATAGTATATACAGCAGTGTACTGATATGTGAGGTACGGGGTATAATATATGCAGTGTGTACAGGTATATAGTATATATACTAACACAAAGGAGCGCAGGAGAAATAGCAATAGCATAATATCCAGCAAGAATGGAATGGAATTCCGCATAAGAGGAAATTGTTCATGTGAAAACGAGAATGTCATATACGTACTGGAGTGCCCATGTGGGCTCCAGTACGTGGGTAGGACGATAAGAAAGCTTAAGGTTCGAATACAAGAACATATACGAAATATTAAAAAAGGTCTTATCACTCATAGTGTATCAGCCCATTTCAAACTTGTACACGGGAAGAACCCTTGGGGTTTGAAATTTGCTGGAGTTGAGGTAGTGAGACCCCATTGGCGAGGAGGGGACTCACTGATACAAATAAATAAGAAAGAGGTCGAGTGGATCTATCAGTTGGGGACTCTGCAGCCAGGTGGATTAAATATCGAGTTTGATTTGAAACCGTGCCTTTTGTGAAATATCTTACCTGGTGCGATATTCGACTCTCTCCCATCTCGCCTCTTGAGGACCTTCGGGTGACGTCAGGAGGTTGGACTGTCCTGGTAGGGTAGCGTCATGGAGTGACGTAGCTGGAGGTAACCGGGGAGGTGAGATTGGGCAGATTCGAATGACGCTCCAGGAGAGGGTGGGGCGATATGACGACCCATGATGATTGATAGATGGAGGGAGATGGTGGACAAAACCACGAGAAGGAAAATGTATAACAAACTTTAGGAAATATGTTTAAAGTGTGGCTGTTAATGGGGATCGATGCATTAGATAAATGTAATAATGGATTATGATAGGCTGATTATAATGATAATGTATGGATTATGATAGGCTGATGATGTAATGGATTATGATAGGTTGATTATAATGATATTGTAATATAAGAGAAGTGCGGTCATGATTTATGACAAAACTGATGAGATTAGTGAAGATGAAAGTAATGCTGTTTTATAAATGTATAATACAAAAGCTTGACCTGTATTTCCCGGATACGATCCGGTGAAATACTGAATGTAATGAGGCAGCTGGGCTACTTAAGGAGCCTGATTGCACATATGCGCAGTTCGCCCCTGAGGAAGCGAGACAGCGAAACCCGGGTCGGGCAGGAACGAGACGTTGTAAAGTGGAATTATTATATGCCTTTGTTGAACAACTTTGTTGTGAGTAGATTAAAACCTTTTTATACCATCTGATAAAGGGTACTTCACTATTTTGCCTGTCCTTTGAACCTCACAGAGGCTATTGTGTTTGGAAGATCGGACCCTGTTAGAGTGACAGAGAAAAGGCGTGTGGAGCCCAACACTATTCATCACTGACCGGGGAACCTAATCTAGAGCAGCGCGGCTTCAACTCCCTTTTATAGGTATATAGTATATACGGTAGTGTAATATGTGAGGTACGGGGTATAATATATGCAGTGTGTACAGGTATATAGTATATACGGTAGTGTAATATGTGAGGTACAGGGTATAATATATGCAGTGTGTACAGGTATACAGTATATACAGTAGTGTAATATGTGAGGTATAATAGATGCAGTGTGTACAGGTATATAGTATATACGGTAGTGTAATATGTGAGGTACAGGGTATAATATATGCAGTGTGTACAGGTATACAGTATATACAGTAGTGTAATATGTGAGGTATAATAGATGCAGTATGTACAGGTATATAGTAAATACAGCAGTGTATTGACACCTCATACCTCACATATCAGTACACCGCTGTATATACTATATATCTGTACACACTGCATCTATTATACCTCATACCTCATATATAGTATATACAGCAGTGTACTGATATCTGTACACACTGCATCTATTATACCTCGTACCTCACATATATAGTATATACAGCAGTGTACTGATATCTGTACACACAGCATCCATTATACCTTGTACCTCACATATCAGTGCACTGCGGTATATACTATATATCTGTACATATTGCATGTATAATACTTTGTAATATATGCAGTGTGTGTGTGTATATATATATATATATATATATATACACACACACACACACAGAGCAGTGTATTGATGTGAGACATAGAAGGTATAATACTGTAGATGCAGTGTTTACAGATATATGTGGTCAGTTATACATTATGGTCACTGTGTGTGTAAGGTACATGAGGTAGTAGTGGTCACTGTAACTGTCTGAAGTATTATATATGAGTGAGCAATGAGTAAAAACAGGGCATGGAGGGGGGGGTAAATGATGAAAAGTGGAGGACCTCCTCTTACCACTCCAGTCCAGTCTGTATGAATTAACGCAGAGCTGATTGTGAACTTCTAATACTTGCTGTTAGGGGTTGAAGGACCTGGGATGATGTCATCCCAGGTCCTGGCAGATATACCTTTGAAACCTAGGAACTACACCATTTTTGGTGCAGTTCCTTTGCTAGATTCTGCAGGACCTGTGATGTTGAATATGATGTCATCACAGGTCCTGGCAGATGCACTGTTCTAACCTGGGAACTACACTTTACACTGTGCAGTTCCCTTACAGGACCTCTGATGACATCATCAAAGGTCCTTTAGCTTTAAAAAGATAAATAGGAGCAATTAGGGGGCGGGGCCTCTCCTCCACTTCGGGCCCCGTCTGCCTATATGGTAGGTAGCCACTGCTCAGGGGGAGGAGACTCAAGGGAGGGTAGGGCTGGCAGCAAAGAAACTTACAGGCACGGCACTACTGCAGGGCGGGTCCACAGGCGGCCGGGGAGGAGACTTAGGGGGAGGAGACTTAGGGGGAGGAGACTCAAGGGAGGGTAGGGCTGGCAGCAGGGAAACTCAACACTGGGGGGCGGGCCCCGGGCCGGCCGCCCGGGTTATACAGGCACAGTACTACTGCAGGGCGGGTCCACAGGCGGCCGGGCCCCCTGGAGTGCCGGGCCCGGTCGCAAGTGCGACCCCTGCAACCCCTGTATGTACGCCACTGGACACGCGGGCCGCAAGATTTACACTGGGAGCAGACCGCGAGATTTACACCGGCAGTAAGTACTGGCCCCTGCACAGCCTCCCCTCCCCCTGGACAGCCCTCCCTCCCCCTGGACATCCCCTCTCCCCCTGGACAGCCCCCCCTCCCTGGCCAAGTATGAAGTAGGGAGGGTTTTCTTGATTGCGAAAATTCGCAAAAAATAAAATAAAAATCGCATTCAAATTTTCACATAACAATAATCGAATATTCGCAATTACGAATATATTTTGCGATATTCAAAATATTCGCGAATTCTCAAAGTTCCGATATTCGCGATTAAAATTCGCAATTCGAATATCAAAGTCTTTTTTTAAAAACCTTTAACCTACTGATGCCTCAATTAATGTAATTTTATTGGTACGGTATCTATTTTTATTTTTGAAATTTATCAGTAGCTGCTGCATTTCCCACCCTAGTCTTATACTCGAGTCAATAATTTTTCCCATTTTTCGGGGGTAAAATTAGGGGCCTCGGCTTATATTCGGGTCGGCTTATACTCGAGTATATACGGTAATCACATTTGCAAGCCCGTGCGTGTGTCAGGCCCACACATACTGTATTGTGGCCACTGGCTAGGCCTCCACTGATACCGTTACAGGGTGTCATTCACTCAAATACCTTGCAGATAAAAAAAATGATATTTAAAAATTTTCTGTGATATAATCACATTTGCAAGCCCGTGTGTGTCAGGCCAACACATACAGTATACTGGCTAGTGGCTAGGCCTCCACTCATACTGTTACAGGGTGTCATTCACTCAAATACCTTGCAGATAAAAAAAATTCTATTTAAAATTTTTCTGTTATATAATCACATTTGCAAGCCCGTGTGTGTCAGGCCCACACAGACTGTACTGTGGCCACTGGCTAGTGGCTAGGCCTCCACTCATACTGTTACAGGGTGTCATTCACTCAATTACCTTGCAGATAAAAACAATTATATTTTAAACATTTCTGTGATATAATCACATTTGCAAGCCTGTGTGTGTGTCAGGCCCACACATACTGTATTGTGGCTAGTGGCTAGGCCTCCACTCATACCGTTACAGGGTGTCATTCACTCAAATACCTTGCAGATAAAAAAAATTCTACTTAAAAATTTTCTGTGATATAATCACATTTGCAAGCCCGTGTGTGTCAGGCCAACACAGACTGTATACTGGCTAGTGGCTAGGCCTCCACTCATACCGTTACAGGGTGGCATTCACTCAAATACCTTGCAGATAAAAAAAAAATCTATTTAACATTTTTCTGTGATATAATCACATTTGCAAGCCCATGTGTGTGTCAGGACTTTTTATTTTAAATTGTAACAAAACAATACCATGACTATTCCCAATGAAGGACTTAACCCTGCCAGACTCCCACCCCACACCCCCCTTCTACATTCATAGTACCCATTCATGCACATCCATACACTATTTACATATTTACAGATTAACAAATTTAAATGACTGAGACAAAAACTAAAGAATAAATAAATTAAAAGACAACAATATATACAATATTCAATATATACAAGACCTATCCACAACCCTAAATCTAACTTATAACCCATCACCCGTCCCCACATAGCACACCAAACCGGTCTCCCACAGAAGTTCAAGAGGATAACCCCGAGCTTCTCCAGTTCCATAGTTCTCCCCAGTCGGACTGGGGCTGACCAGTTTGTAAGGAAAAAAAAAAGATTATATATTTTTATTTATTATTTTTTTTTATTTATTTATTATACACACACACATAAAAAATAATATATACATAACCCCCCCATTCCCCCTCCCAACCTGACTAGCCCCAAAACATTAAGTCCCTAAATAGTCAACTTACACATATACAATATACTTATCATATAATACATGACACATCATGACACAAAATCTGACTTTTCAGCTATGGTTCAGTGCCTGTAAACCAAACCATCCTTCTTCATCATAAAACAAAACAAAAATCTAATAGTGTCATGCCAGCCCACCACCAGGGCTGAGAGTTACTCGGTTAGTGTACCCTGAAACAAAAGCCCCTCCACAGATGAGAGACTTTAGGGCCACCCAACCTTTTGTTCTCAAGAGAGCGCACTTTATCCAGGTCACCCATGATGTTCCTATATACCGTCTCCATTGGGAGGACTTTAGAACCCGTCAACACTAGACACCTTGCGCACCAAATGTGATACCTGACCACTGCGCTAACTAGGAATAAAGTGCTATGGTCCCGTCCACCTAAGTCTTTGAACGCACCATAGGCCCACTCTGCATAGGATAGGGCAGCCAGCCTAGGCCAGCCGATGGAAGTCCCCACCCTTTTGTAGATCTCTATATTAAAAGGACAGTGAAGCAAGAAATGGTCCATACTTTCCAGCACAGCACCGCACTCCTCCCGGGGACAACCCCTTTCCTCAGAGTTTCTACACTTCACATTTTCCCTTACATATAGCTTACCATGGAAGCAGCGCCAAGCCACATCCCAAACTTTCAAGGGGATCCTCACCAAATTTAATAAAGTCAACCCGCCCTCTAGATCCCGACTTGGGCAATCCCTCAAGGCCAACGGAGGCTGGAAGAAGGTAGACAGGACCTTAAAATCAAGGTCGAACCTCGATTTGGTCTCTATCTCTCCCCTCCTGAGTCCCCATCACTTTATAATTCTCAGGACCGGGGCAACATAAGCCGGGAGATATCTCTGCCTTGACGAGCGTAGGTCTTTCACACGCCCTCCTGTCTCCCATTCCTGGAAGAAGGGTCTCTAGTTTGGCCGCTTTTATTTGTTTTTTACATGTTCTATTTTTTTCCTTATAGTTTTTCAGTGCTTCCGTGCTACCTTCCTGTTTTAGTGTTTTATATTCTTTCTTTTTGTCATTTATTGCTTTCTTTACAGTTCTGTTTATCCACATTGGTTTCTTTTTGTTCCTTAACCTTTTATTCCCATACGGTATGTACCTCTCACAATGAGATTTTAGGATGCTTTTAAAGATATCCCATTTTGTGGCTGTATTTTTATTTGTGAGGACTTTATCCCATTTAGTTATGCCTATGGCCTCTCTTAGTTGGCTAAATTTAGCTTTTTTGAAGTTTGGTATTTTTGTTCCTCCCTGTAGAAATGCTCTCTTGAATGATAATTGGAAGGTTATTACTTTGTGGTCACTATTTCCCAGGTGTCCCCCAACCTGCACGTCTTTTGTTCTGTCAGGCCTATTGGTTAATACTAAGTCCAGTATGGCCGTCCCTCTAGTCGGGTCCTGAACCAGTTGGGAGAGGTAATTGTCTTTGGTTATTGCCAAGAACCTGTTTCCTTTATGAGATATACAAGTTTCAGTTTCCCAGTCTATATCTGGGTAGTTGAAGTCCCCCATAATAACCACTTCATTATGATTTGCAGCCTTGTAAATCTCATTTAGTAGTAGATTTTCTGTGGACTCTGGTATATTAGATGGTTTATAGTAAACGCCTATTAGTAATTTATTATTGTTTTTAGCTCCATGTATCTCTACCCACAGTGACTCCACATGTTCATGTCCCTCACTTATATCTTCACGGAGTGTGGGCTTTAGACCGTACTTTACATAAAGGCAGACCCCCCCCCCCCCTCTCCGGTTTTGACGATCCTTTCTAAACAGACTGTAACCCTGTACATTAACTGCCCAGTCATAGCTATCATCCAGCCATGTCTCAGTTATTCCCACTATGTCATAGTCCTCCTCACACATCACTAATTCCAGTTTACCAGTTTTATTAGTCAGGCTTCTGGCATTAGTATATATACATTTGAGAGGTTTATGTATATTTTTTACCATACACCTTTCCTTCTGAACTGTTCTAGTCCCTCCTTCCATTCCTCCCCCAGTCTCACTACCTTGCTCCCAGTCTCTATCTGCACTATCTTCCCATCCTATAACATAATTACCCTCCCCCCAGTCCCTAGTTTAAACACTCCTCCAACCTTCTAGCCATCTTCTTCCCCAACACAGCTGCCCCTTCCCCATTGAGGTGCAGCCCGTCCCTACGATAGAGCCTGTAGCCGATAGGGAAGTCGGCCCAGTTCTCCAGGAACCCAATTCCCTCCATCCTACACCAGTTCTTGAGCCACTTGTAAATCTTCCTAATCTCCCGCTGCCTTTCTTGTGTGGCCCATGGTACAGGTAGTATTTCGGAAAATACTACCTTTGAGGTCCTTGCCTTAAGCTTTTGACCTAAATCCCTGAAATCATTTTTAAGGACTCTCCACCTACCCCTAACTTTGTCATTGGTTCCAATATGGACCATGACCGCTGGATCTTCTCCAGCCCCTCCCAGTAATCTGTCAACCCGATCCACTATGTGTCGAACTCTAGCGCCAGGAAGACAGCACACTGTTCGGCGATCACGGTCTTTGTGACAGATTTCCCTATCTGTTCCCCTAATAATTGAGTCTCCCACTACCAGCACCTGTCTGGCCTGCCCTGCTCTCCTGGTCCCCTGCTTACCAGAGCTGGCATTCCCCTGACTGGCAGAGGAAGTGTCTAGCTGCGGCAGTGCCATCCCTGGACTGACATCCCCCTCATCTGCCAAATGTGCAAACTTGTTGGGGTGTGTCAGATCAGGGCTAGCCTCCCTGGCACTCTTCCCTCTACCCCGCTTTCTAACTGTTACCCACTAGCTACCTCACTAGCTACCTCACTTTCCTCAGCCTCCTCTCTGTCACCCTCCCCCTCATCTACCCCAAAGAGTGCTTGCTCGGTGAGAAGCAAACTCTTTTGCAAATTGTCAATGCCTCTCAGTGTTGCAACTTGCCCATTTAGAGACTCGATTAGCGATTCCAAACGGGTAATTTGCTCACATCTTGAACAAAGATATGCATCCATGAACTCCTGTTCCAGGACTGCATACATCATGCAAGATGTGCACTGGACTACGTTGTCAATTGTGCAACACATACTAAATGGGGATTACACCAGCAAAGCAAAAAATACAATATAATGTAGTACTAAGAAACTGGCAAATTACAGTCCCCCACTGAAGTCCCTGAATCCAAAGTCACTTAATCTGAAGTCACACACTTACGCAACCACACTTAATCAACCACGCGTTGCGGTCAAACTCGCGTTACATAGCTCCTTATATAAATAAATATAGATGCAGCTCACTACACCAGCCTGGTTTGTTTTCCCTCTGGATTCACTCATACCGTTACAGGGTGTCATTCACTCAAATACCTTTCAGATAGAAAAAATTATATTTAAAATCTTTCTGTGATATAATCACATTTGCAAGCCCGTGTGTGTCAGGCCAACACAGACTGTATACTGGCTAGTGGCTAGGCCTCCACTCATACCGTTACAGGGTGGCATTCACTCAAATACCTTGCAGATAAAAAAAATTATATTTAACATTTTTCTGTGATATAATCACATTTGCAAGCCTGTGTGTGTGTCAGGCCCACACATACTGTATTGTGGCCACTGGCTAGGCCTCCACTCATACTGTTACAGGGTGTCATTCACTCAAATACCTTGCAAAAAAAAAAAAAAAAACATTTAAAATTTTTCTGTGATATAATCCTTTGCTGAGGTGTCAGATACAAGTGAAGTGGTTGATGACAATGTGTCCGTGGATGCCACGTGGGTGCCTGCTCGAAGAGAAGAAGAAGAGGGGGAAAGTTCAGAAGGGGAGACAGAAAGAAGGAGGAGTTGGAAGCAGGGGGAGGTCTTCGCAAGGAGCTAGTGGCACAGTCAGACAGCATGTATCGGCACCCGGGGTCAGCAAGACAGCATGCCAATTAACGCATGCTGTTGCCACCACCAGAATGCCGTCATTGCAAAGCTCAGCAGTGTGGCATTTTTTTTGTTTGTCTGCCTCTGACAACAGCGATGCCAGTTGCAACCTGTGCCAAAAGAAACTGAGTCGTGGGAAATCCAACACCCACCTAGGTACAACTGCTTTGCGAAGGCACATGATCGCACATCACAAACGCCTATGGGATCAACACATGATGACGAGTAGAAGCAGCACACAAGCTCAAAGCCACCATCCTCCTCCTGGTCCAGCATCTTCAGCCACGTCAACCACTGCTGTCCTCCTTGCCCCCTCTCAACCGCCCGCCACTCCGCCTCTCACCTTCAGCAGTTCCATCTCATCTTCCCACAGTCAGGTGTCTGTAAAGGAAATGTTTGAGCGTAAGAAGCCAATGTTACCCCCTTGCACGGCGTCTGACAGCTGGCTTGACGGAACTCTTAGCCCACCAGCTGTTACCATACTAGCTGGTGGAGTCTGAGGCCTTCAAAAAGTTTGTCGCTATTGGGACACCACAGTGGAAGGAACCCGGAAATTTTTTTCTTTCAAAAAAGGTAATCCCAAACCTCTACTCAGTGATTGAAAAGGAAGTCATGGCATCTCTGGCATACATTGTTGGGGCAAGGGTCCATCTGACAACTGATACCTGGTCTGCAAAGCACGGTCAGGGCAGGTATATCACCTACACTGTGCATTGGGTCAACCTGCTGACGGCTGCCAAGCATGAAATGCGTGGCTCTGCAGCGGAGTTGGTGACACCGCCACAACTTGCAGGCAGGCCTACTGCCACCTCCTCTACTCCTCCTACTCCATCCTCTTCCATAACCTCCTCGGCTGAGTCCACTTCTGCTGCGGCGTCTGGCTGCACATCAAATTAATCCCCCCAGCTCCCCAGGGGCTATTCCACATCCCGGATACGACAGTGTCACGCTGTCTTGGGGTTGACTTGCCTGAAAGCAGAGAGCCACACCGGACCAGCACTCTTGTCCGCCCTGAACGCACAGGTGGATCAGTGGCTGACCCCGCACCAACTGGAGATCGGCAAAGTGGTGTGTGACAATGGAAGCAATTTGTTGGCGGCATTGAATTTGGGCAAGTTTTCACATGTGCCGTGCATGGCACATGTGTTGAATCTCATCGTACAACGCTTTGTGTCTAAGTACCCAGGCTTACAGGACTTCCTCAAGCAGGCCAGGAAGGTGTGTGGCCATTTCAGGCGTTCCTACATGGCCATGGCGCACTTTTCAGACTATCAGCGCCGAAACAACATGCCAGTGAGGCGCTTGATTTGCGACAGCCCGACACGTTGGAATTCAACACTCCTAATGTTCAACCGCCTGCTCCAACAAGAAAAAGCACTCAACGAGTATTTGTATGACCGGGGTGCTAGGAGCTGGGAATTTTTTTGCCACGTTACTGGACGCTCATGCGCAATGTCTGTAGGCTCATGCGTCCTTTTGAGGAGGTGACAAACCTAGTCAGTCGCACCGAAGGCACCATCAGCGACCTCATCCCATTTGTTTTCTTCCTGGAGCATGCCCTGCAAAGAGTGCTGGATCAGGCTGTAGATGAGCGGGAAGAGGAAGAGTTGTGGTCACCATCACCACCAGAAACAGCCTTGTCATCATCGCTTGCCGGACCTGCGGCAATGCTGCAAGAGGAGTATGAGGAAGAGGAGTCAGAAGAGGAATGTGGCTTTGAGGAGGAGGAAGACCAACCACAGCAGGCATCCCAGGGTGCTCGTTGTTGTCACCTATCTGGGACCCGTGGTGTTGTACGTGGCTGGGGGGACGAACAGACCGTCAATGACATCAGTGAGGAGGAGGAATGGGAAATGAGTAGCTCAGCATTCAACCTTGTGCAAATGGGGTCTTTCATGCTGGCATGTCTGTTGAGGGACCCTCGTATAAAAAGGATGAAGGAGAACGACCTGTACTGGGTGGCCACGCTACTAGACCCCCGGTATAAGCAGAATGTGGCGAAAATGTTACCAAATTACCGGAAGTCAGAAAGGATGCAGCAGTTCAAAACCAAACTAAAAAATATGCTTTACACAGCTTATAAGAGGGATGTCACAGCACAACGGGAATCTAACAGGGGAAGAGGGGAAAGTAATCCTCCTCCTACCACGACCACGGCGGCAAGGACAGGACGCTTTACAGATGTGTTGTTGATGGAGGACATGAGGAGCTTTTTCAGTCCTACACATCGCCACAGCACTTCGGGATCCAGCCTTAGAGAATGACTCGACCGACAGGTAGCAGACTACCTCGCCTCTATTGCAGATATCGACACTCTGAGGAGCGATGGACCCCTTGCCTACTGGGTGTGCAGGTTTGACCTGTGGCCTGAACTACCCCAGTTTGCGATAGAACTTCTGGCCTGCCCCGCTTCAAGTGTCCTGTAAGAAAGGACCTTCAGTGCAGCAGGAGGCATTGTCACTGACAAAAGGAGTCGCCTCGGTCAAAAAAGTGTTGATTACCTCACCTTCATTAAGATGAATGAGGCATGGATCCCGAAGCGACTGACAGTGGGGGATACGTTTGACTAACAAAAGGCCTGATGACATGCCTTGGCCTCAAAATGGTCCCCACGCTGCTGTATTTAATGTCTGCATACCGGATGACTTTCGTGAATTCTCCGCCACCAACTAGGGTTCAAGCCGCAATGTTTTAGTCACCTTTCTGCCTGGAAAACAACAGCGGCTGCAACAATACCAAATTTTTCAGGCATGTGTACATGCCTAATTTTTCTGGCCTCTAGTGCTGCACTGTGGCTGCAAAAACAAAACAAAAAAAGGCACATACATGTGTCAATTCCCCTTTGTGATCGGTGCCTTGTTGTGGTGAAGGGGCTTGCGTATCACAATGAATCGATTATCACCTCTATGAGTGTGTTGGCAATGTTGCCACACCCCAGATAAGGCCGTTGCTTCATTATGATCAGACTAAAAGCGATCGGCTGGATAATTTTTCAAAGAAAAAACATTATTTTCTTTTTTTTAAATTGTATGGGTTTTTAATACATAAAATAAACTATTAAGAGACTTTTATGATTTTTTTTAATTAGAAATAATGCAGACAATTTAAAAAATCCCCATCAATTCCAATACAAAGCAGTACAGAGCTCAGAACAAAATTATTTCAGGTTGTCGTTAATTCGGCAATGATTAATCAATTCGACACACGTCCCCGGATAGGGGACGTAACAGGGATTAAACTGATGAGAATAGTACTACAGAAAATACCACTCATATCGGGTGTGACAGTAAATTGCACGGCACAGACGCAGTGACCGTGGCGTGGATTCAAACGAAGGGGAGGGAGACAGCGTTTTTTCAACCATCTCCCCGTTCGAAAAATCAATTTAATAAATGGACCCCAGATTGGGGACGTTACGTAACAGGGATTAAACTGATGAGAATAGTACTACAGAAAATACCACTCATATCTGGTGTGACAGTTAATTGCATGGTGCAGACGCAGTGACCGTGGCCTGGATTCAAACAAAGGGGAGGGAGCCAGCGTTTTTTTAACCATCTCCCCGTTCGAAAAATCAATTTAATAAATGGACCCCAGATTGGGGATGTCACGTAACAGGGATTAAACTGATGAGAATAGTACTACAGAAAATACCACTCATATCGGGTGTGACAGTAAATTGCACGGCGCAGACGTAGTGACCGTGGCGTGGATTCAAACAAAGGGGAGGGAGCCAGCGTTTTTTTAACCATCTCCCCATTCGAAAAATCAATTCTATTCACCTTTCGGGGACCCTTGGTGTTGTACGTGGCTGGGTGGAGGAAGAAACCTTCAATGACATCAACGGGACATGGCCAGCTTGGTATCCAACCTTGTGCAAATGGGAAGTTTTCTGTTGGGCAAATGGACTGTTTGCGGTGCATTAAATGGGGAGTTTGGTCTGTCAATATCTGTGAAGCGGGCGTAACCCTTAGCCTACCTGATCGATACAACATCATACCTGATCGTATACACACACTGGATGTTTTAAACCAAGTTGTTCAAAAAAATATGGATTGTTAGGTGATTTATGCCCTTTATGGATTCAAATCCAACTCTGCGTCAACTATGTAATTTTCCATGGGAGTTTTGCCATGGATCCCCCTCCGGCATGCCACAGTCCAGGTGTTAGTCCCCTTGAAACAACATTTCCATCACTACTGTGGCTAGAAAGAGTCCCTGTGGGTTTTAAAATTCGCCTGCCTATTGAAGTCAATGGCGGTTCGCTCGGTTCGCCCGTTCGCGAACGTTTGCAGAAATCCGTGTTCGCCGTTCGCGAACGGAAAATTTTATGTTTGCAACATCTCTGATCAAGAGCCTTGAATCCGACTTTGCAGACATAAGTTCTAAAGAAAAGAGTGTATCCCAAGAAGACATAAAGTTCATACACACTCTAGAAGAAAATATTCAGCAGAATCAACAAGGTTGAAATGCCTTTACCTTTTAGAGAACGGCCTAGTCTGTCAAATAACAGAAATCTTGCCCTAGCAAGATTGAAATGTTAGAAGAAAAGGATGGTAAGAGATCCCAAACTAAAGAATGATTATTTAAAATTCATGGAAGGTATCATCAAAGGAAATGCATAGAAAGTTAATAATCAACCTAAAGAAGGAGAAGTGTTGTACATCAAACATCAATGTGTCTATCACTCAAAGAAACCAGATAAGATTAGAGTGGTATTTGATTGCTCAGCAAAGTACGATGGTGTTGCATTGAACGATCATCTACTAAAAGGACCAGATCTTGCAAACACTCTGCCTGGAGTACTCTGTAGATTCAGAAAGTATCCCTTAGCGGTCATGTATGATGTTGAAAAGATGTTCCACCAGTTTCATGTGAAGAATGAATATAAAGACTTCCTGAGGTTTTCTATGGTGAGAGGATGAAGATATACAGTCAGGTCCATAAATATTGGAACATCGACACAATTCTACCACTTTTGGCTCTATACACTACCACAATGGATTTGAAATGAAACGAACAAGATGTGCTTTAACTGCAGACTGTCAGTTTTAATTTGAGAGTATTTACATCCAAATCAGGTGAATGGTGCAGGAATTACAACAGTTTTCATATGTGCCTCCCACTTGTTAAGGGACCAAAAGTAATGCTACAGAATAATAATCATAAATCAAACTTTCATTTTTTAATACTTGGTTGAAAATCTTTTGCAGTCAATTACAGCCTGATGTCTGGAACACATAGACATCACCAGACGCTGGGTTTCATCCCTGGTGATGCTCTGCCAGGACTCTACTGCAACGGTCTTCAGTTCCTGCTTGTTCTTGGGGCATTTTCCCTTCAGTTTTGTCTTCAGCAAGTGAAATGCATGCTTAATCGGATTCAGGTCAGGTGATTGACTTGGTCATTGCAGAACATTCCACTTCTTTCCCTTAAAAAACTCTTTGGCTGCTTTTGCAGTATGCTTTGGGTCATTGTAAATCTGCAATGTGAAGCGCCGCCCAATGAGTTCTGAAGCATTTGGCTGAATATGAGCAGATAATATTGCTCGAAACACTTCAGAATTCATCCTGCTACTTTTGTCAGCAGTCACATCATCAATAAATACAAGAGAACCAGTTCCATTGGCAGCCATACATGTCCACGCCATGACACTACCATCACCATGCTTCACTGATGAGGTGGTATGCTTAGGATCATGAGCAGTTCATTTCCTTCTTCATACTCTTCTCTTCCCATCACTCTGGTACAACTTGATCTTGGTCTCATCTGTCCATAAGATGTTGTTTTAGGACTGTGAAGGCTTTTTTAGATGTCGTTTGGGGCAAACTCTAATCTGGCCTTCCTGTTTTTGAAGCTCACCAATGGTTTATATCTTGTGGTGAACCCTCTGTATTCACACTGGTGAAGTCTTCTCTTGTTTGTTGACTTTGACACACATACACCTACCTCCTAAAGAGTGTTCTTGATCTGGCTAACTGTTGTGAAGGGTGTTTTCTTCACAAGGGAAAGAATTCTTCGGTCATCCACCACAGTTGTTTTCCGTGGTCTTCCGGGTCTTTTGGTGTTGCTGAGCTCACCGGTACGTTGCTTCTTTTTAAGAATGTTCCAAACAGTTGTTTTGGCCAGGCCTAATGTTTTTGCTATCTCTCTGATGGGGTTGTTTTGTTTTTTCAGCCTAATGATGGCTTGCTACACTGATAGTGACAGCTCTTTGGATCTCATCTTGAGAGCTGACAGCTTCCAAATGCAAATAGCATTATTTAAATGAACTCTGGACCTTTTATCTGCTCATTGTAATTGGGATAATGAGGGAATAACACACACCTGGCTATGGAAAAGCTGAAAAGACAATTGTCCCATTACTTTTGGTCCCGTAACTAGTGGGAGGCACATATGCAAACTGTTGCAATTGCTGCACCGTTCACCTGATTTGGATGTAAATACCCTCAAATTAAAGCTGACAGTCTGCAGTTAAAGCACATTATGTTTGTTTCATTTCAAATCCATTGTGTGTCACGGATGGTGTTACAGAAACAAGAAGACACAAATGAAGATCCAACTGACTTGATCCAAAACTAAGGAACAGGAGGGTAAGCCCTGTAAGAGCCCTAGCTCTCTCCCTTACTGCTCAGCCTATGCAAAAATCTCAATGGTAGAAAATTGCATATCCTCGTTCCTCGACTGTATGCACCTGAACACCCTATAATAGTGAGGGGACACGACCACTGGCTCCCTACACTTAATACAGAGGGAGTCAGGGTCACCTAGGATCAAACCCACAGGCAAACAGAAATAAAGAAAACAGACTTATCTTGTGGATGCAGTAGTAACAGCTTCTAGCATCAGCACACTCCAGGAAGTTGTATAAACCGCAAAGTGATGCAGTATGGGAAGGGATTTAAAGGGATGCAATCAGTGCAACTACATGACAGCTGAGAGAGGCTAACGAGATGAGAAAACGAAAGCAAAACAAAAGGAACCTCAAGCAGGAGGTTCTGAAGAACATTTGTCAGAGCTTCTCAGATGTCTGGTGGTGACATTGTGGTGGTGTATGGAGCCAAAAATGTTAGACTTGTGTCAATGTCCCAATATTTATGGACCTGACTGTAGATACAGAGCCAGCAGAATTTAGAATGAAAATACACTTGTTTGGAGCAGCATCGTCTCCAGGTTGCGCCAATTATTGTATGAAGTACCTGGCCAATCAGAATGAAAAAGATTGCCCATCAGCAGCAAATTTTCTGAAGAAAATTTTTTATGTAGATGATGATCTCAAAAATCTAGAGTCCACAGAATCTGTAATCAAACTAGTGAAAGAAAACCAAGCGCTATGCACAAGAGGAAACTTGCGCCTTCACAAATTTAACAATATGAGAAAACGAAAGCAAAACAAAAGGAACCTCAAGCAGGAGGTTCTGAAGAACATCTGTCAGAGCTTCTCAGATGTCTGGTGGTGACAGTACCCCTCCTTCTATGAGTGGACTCCGGACACTCAGAGCCCACCTTCTCAGGATGGGACCTATGGAAAGCCCTGATGAGACGAGTGGCCTTAATGTCCGTCACTGGGACCCACATCCTCTCCTCAGGACCATAACCGTCCCAATGAACGAGGTACTGGAGAGAACCGCGGACAACATGAGAATCCACAATCCTAGAGACCTGAAATTCAAGATTACCATCAACCACAATCGGAGGAGGAGGCAAAGACGAGGGTACAATGGGTTGGACATAAGGTTTTAATAAGGACTTATGAAAAACATTATGGATCTTCCAAGTCTGAGGAAGATCAAGACGGTAGGCAACAGGATTGATGACGGACAAGATTTTGTAAGGCCCAATAAACTTAGGACCCAACTTCCAGGAGGGAACCTTAAATTTGATATTCTTAGTAGACAACCACACCAGATCACCAACATTCAGGTCCGGACCAGGCACACGTCTCTTATCCGCCACACGCTTATATCTCTCACTCATGCTCTCTAGAATATCGTGAATCTTTTGCCAAATAGATGACAAAGACGAGGAGAATCTGTCCTCATCAGGTAAATCAGAAGACTCCTCTCCAGAGAATGTCCCAAACTGCGGATGAAACCCATATGCACCAAAAAATGGTGACTTATCAGAGGACTCCTGACGATGGTTATTTAAAGCAAACTCAGCAAGGGACAAAAAAAGAACACCAGTCCTCCTGATTCTCCGCCACAAAACAGCGCAAATATGTCTCCAGATTCTGATTGACGCGCTCTGTCTGGCCATTCGACTGCGGGTCGAAAGCAGAAGAGAATGACAACCGAACCCCCAAGCGAGAACAGAAAGCCTTCCAGAATCTGGAAACAAACTGCGTGCCCCTATCAGAGACTATGTCTGAAGGAATACCATGCAATTTGACAATGTGATCAATAAATGCCTGCGCCAGCGTCCTAGCATTGGGCAAGCCAGGAAAAGGAATGAAATGCACCATTTTGCTAAAACGGTCCACCACCACCAGAATCACAGTCTTCCCCGAGGAACGAGGCAGGTCCGTAATGAAGTCCATGGACAGATGTGTCCAAGGATGGGAAGGAATGGGTAACGGAAGAAGAGGACCTGATGGCCGTGAATGAAGGACTTTGGCACGAGCGCAGGTCTCGCATGCTGCCACAAAAACCTCAACCGACTTACGAAGCACCGGCCACCAGAATCTCCGAGCGATGAGATCCACTGTGGCTCTTGCCCCCGGGTGCCCAGCAAAGACAGTATCGTGGTGCTCCTTAAAAATCTTGTGTCTTAAAGCGAGAGGCACAAACAACCTCCCAGGAGGACAAAGATCAGGAGCCTCTGACTGGGCTACCTGAACCTCTGCCTCCAATTCAGGATAAAGAGCAGAGACCACCACACCTTCAGCCAAAATGGGACCGGGTCTTCAAAATTCCCACCTCCCGGAAAACAACGTGACAGGGAATCCGCCTTCACATTCTTAACCCCAGGGTGGAACGTGACAACTTAATTAAACCTTGAAAAGAACAAAGACCTTCTGGCCTGCCTCCGGTTTAGACGCTTGGCTGACTCCAAGTAGGCCAGATTCTTATGGTCAGTAAACACGGTAATAGGTTGTCTGGCTCCCTCTAGCCAATGGCGCCATTCCTCCAAAGCTAACTTGATGGCCAACAACTCTCTATCTCCCACATCATAATTTCTCTCTGCGGAGGAGAGTTTCTTTGAGAAAAAGGCACATGGTCGCCATTTGGCAGGAGAGGGACCCTGAGACAAGACCGCACCCACACCCACCTCAGAAGCGTCCACCTCAACTATGAAGGGCAGAGAGATATCAGGTTGTACCAAGATGGGAGTGGAAGCAAAACTCTTCTGGATACTAGAAAAGGCCTTACTCGCCTCTACCGAGCAGGAGGAAAAATATACCCCCTTTCTAGTCATATCAGTGAGTGGTTTAACAACAGAGGAATAATTCAAAATAAACTTCCTGTAATAATTGGCAAAACCCAAAAAACGCATCAGCGCCTTCTGATTCTCAGGAAGCTCCCACTCAAGCACAGCGCGGACCTTCTCGGGGTCCATGCGAAAATCAGAAGCAGAGAGAAGAAACCCCAGAAATTGAATTTCTGGAACCGCAAACACACATTTTTCCAGTTTAGCGTACAATTTATTCTCCTTATGAGTTTTGAAATCAGGAGAAAAAATCTAAATGTCATCTAGATACACTAATACAAATTTCCCCATTAAATGATAAAAAATGCTGTTCACAAAATGCTGAAAGACGGCTGGAGCATTCATCAAACCAAAAGGCATAACCAAATTCTCAAAAGAGCCCTCAGGGGTATTGAAGGCCGTCTTCCATTCGTCTCCTTCTCTGACCCTGACCAGGTTGTATGCCCCTCTTAGATCCAACTTGGAAAAAACTTTAGCCCCAACAATCTGGTTAAACAGGTCTGGGATCAGAGCAAGCGGATAAGGGTCACGAATTGTGATACTGTTCAGCTCCCTGAAATCCAGACATGGTCTTAAAGAACCATCTTTTTTCTTAACAAAGAAAAAACCAGCGGTGACAGGTGACTTCGAGGGTCGTATGTGTCCCTTTCTCAGACTCTCAGAGATATAAGCACGCATAGCGACCCTTTCAGGTTGGGAGAGATTGTATAAATGAGATTTAGGCAGCTTGGCGCCTGGGGTGAGATTAATAGGGCAATCGTACTCCCTGTGAGGGGGCAAGTCCTGAACACCACTCTCAGAAAACATATCCGAAAATTCAGAGAGAAAAGATGGTACAGTCTTAGTAGAAACCTCAGAAACAGATGTCGTGAGGCAATTCTCTCTGCAAAAGTCACTCCAACCATTTATTTGCCTAGCTTGCCAATCAATGGTGGGGTTATGTTTAGTGAGCCAGGGTAGCCCCAACACTAGAGGAGTAGGCAACCCGCTTAGGACGAAACATGACGACACATCCTCAACATGAGTATCACTCACAATCAAACGGATATTGTGAACTATGCCCTTTAACGATTTCTGAGAAAGTGGAACGGAATCGATAGCAAAAACAGGTATATCCTTTCCCAAAGTGCATACCTGGAAACCATGAGTTATAGCAAATTGACTATCAATGAGATTGACAGCTGCTCCACTATCTACAAAAATCTCACAAAAAATGTTCTTGCTCTCAATTTCCGCATCAACCTTGCCAATAGTAACAGATGGAACGTTTTAAGAGGATTTTTTTTATTTTTGTTTCTTTATTACTCTCAAAAAACTGCCTGAATCTCCTAGAGGGACAAACATTTGTCAAATGATTTATACCTCCACAACAGAAACAAACCTTTGTGTGAGAACTGAATCCTCTATTGTCAGAGGCAAGCAAACCCAGCTGCATGGGCCCCTGCTCAGAAGGGATTGAGAGCGACTGAGACCGCCACACTGTCCTTCGACTGAGTATGACAGGAAGGAGTGATCTCTCCTCTCTCTCTAAGACGCCTGTCAATACGAATGGCCCAAGACATGGCAGAGTCCAAGGAGGTAGGTCTCTCATGAAAGGCAAATGCATCTTTCAATCCCTCTGAAAGACCATGGCAAAATTGACTTCGGAGTGCAGCATCATTCCAACCAGTATCAGCTGCCCATCTCCAAAATTCTGAACAGCATATCTCTGCGGACTGTTTACCCTGGCATAAAAAACGTAGTCTAGACTCTGGATCATCATATATCTGACCCAGGGCTAAAAAAAAAATTCATCCACTGAACAAAGGGGCCATGCCCGCACCGGCAGCGAAAAGGCTTAGGACTGAGCGTTATCCCTGAGCAGCGAGATGATGATCCCCACCTTCTGCTCCTCATCACCAGAGGAATGGGGAAGTAGGCGAAAATGGAGTTTGCAAGACTCTCTAAAACGAACAAAATTCTCACTACCCCCGGAGAACGTATCTGAGAAACAGTTTTACGGAGATCTGCTACCTCCAATGAAAGACCCTGCATGTGTTCAGTCAAAAGTGAAACCGGATCCATGCTTGAGACGGTTTTGGCGGTTTATAATGTCATGGATGGTGTTACAGAAAACTAGAATACACAAATGAAGATCCGACTGACTTGATCCAAAACTAAGGAACAGGAGGGTAAGCCCTGTAAGAGCCCTAGCTCTCTCCCTTACTGCTCAGCCTATGCAAAAATCTCAATGGTAGAAAATTGCATATCCTCGTTCCTCGACTATATGCACCTGAACACCCTATAATAGTGAGGGGACACGACCACCGGCTCCCTACACTTAATATGGAGGGAGTCAGGGTCACTTAGGATCAAGCCCACAGGCAAACAGAAATAAAGAAAACAGACTTATCTTGTGGATGCAGTAGTAACAGCTTCTAGCATCAGCACACTCCAGGAAGTTGTATAAACCGCAAAGTGATGCAGTATGGGAAGGGATTTAAAGGGATGCAATCAGTGCAACTACATGACAGCTGAGAGAGGCTAACGAGATGAGAAAACGAAAGCAAAACAAAAGGAACCTCAAGCAGGAGGTTCTGAAGAACATTTGTCAGAGCTTCTCAGATGTCTGGTGGTGACATTGTGGTGGTGTATGGAGCCAAAAATGTTAGACTTGTGTCAATGTCCCAATATTTATGGACCTGACTGTAGATACAGAGCCAGCAGAATTTAGAATGAAAATACACTTGTTTGGAGCAGCATCGTCTCCAGGTTGCGCCAATTATTGTATGAAGTACCTGGCCAATCAGAATGAAAAAGATTGCCCATCAGCAGCAAATTTTCTGAAGAAATTTTTTTATGTAGATGATGATCTCAAAAATCTAGAGTCCACAGAATCTGTAATCAAACTAGTGAAAGAAAACCAAGCGCTATGCACAAGAGGAAACTTGCGCCTTCACAAATTTATCTCAAACAACAGAAAGGTATTGGAATCCATTAGTGTCTCTGAGCGTGCAGCAACAATGAAGAATGTAGATCTCAATTATGACCATCTTCCACTTCAGAACGTACTTGGATTGGGATGAAATGTAGAGACTGACAAGTTCTTCTTTGAAGTATCTATTAAAGAGAAAGTTGCAACTAGACGTACCATTCTTTCTGCAGTGGCTTCTATATATGATCCATTAGGATTCCTGGCCCCAGGTGTAGCTGGCCAGCTAAGACTTGTCCTAGTTTGCTAAGATAGCTTGTATGTTTATGCAGCTGGATCTACCAATAACCTTAATAAAGATCCTATTTTTATGTGTTAGAAATAAAAGCAGAGTTATTTACTGTGACTTCATGTTTTGGATGTCATATAACTGTTATATATTGTATTTACAGAAGCAGAAAAAGATAATTTACCTTTAAGATTCATTTTGTAATGTAAGCTAAGCTCAGTGACACAGCAGAAACAACACAAAGCATAGTGTTAATCTGTTGTTGCTGGGCAGAAATCTAGACCAATCACAGCTAGCCTCTCACACAGCAAGAGTTTTCACCAATCACAGCCAGCCTCACTCACACACAGCCTGTCTGGGAATTCCCCTAGCAGGAGCTGCTGGAATCATTATTCACTAATGTTGATATTTACCAGAGACAGGAGCTGAAGAGACATTCACTCCACTGAGAGCTGTGTTTTTATGGGAACAAGATGCAAAAATAGTTCCTTACAATTGCAACCATACAATTGCAAATACAAATTGCAAGCTACAAATTGCAAGCATTCAGCTTCCATATTGCAATCCAAATTGCATACAACCATACTAGATTATACTTAACCAATCTGCAAATAGTCACTGGTAACTGTCATACTGCAAGTGAACTACTAGTTAGACCTCAGATATACCTCACAGAGAGATCATAAAGTGCTTAAATAACTTAAAGTGAAAGTACAGATACTCAAGAGAGAAATATATCCGCCATTTTATGTTAAATGACAAGATTTAACAGTTGAACCACCATCTTAATCATACCATTTTGTGATATCTTTTCAATACGTGTTATGTACATAAACTATCTGCTGCGGAGGCAGCAGTGTTATATGAAGAAAAGTTGAAGTTAATAAAGAGGTTATTTTAAACATTTGGTGTGCTCTTTAAACCTACTGTTTCCATAGAACGGTGCTAGAGGAATTACAGAGTAATAGACAGTCTAGTTAGACTAAAAGTCAGAGATACCAAAATTCTTCTAATGCCACAGTGCAAAAGGCACTTCATATTGCTGTGATTTCCACACCAGTAATCCTCAAAACAAGAGAAATACTGCAAGAATTATGCAGACAGAATTGAGGATGGGATGAACCCATACCTGAAAAGTTGAGGCCAAGGTTGATGCGTTGGATAAGAGACTTGCAAAAATTAAGAGAAGTTTGGATACCCAGATGTTTTGTACCTCATGATTTTGAAAAGTACAAGAAAATAGAACTTCATCACTTTTCAGATGCCAGTAGTTATGGTTATGGTCAGTGCTCCTACATCAGATTAATAGGAGAAGAAAATATACACTGTGCCCTGGTTATGGGGAAGGCCAGAGTTGCACCTACCAGTATTCAGACAATACCAAGACTTGAACTGACAGAAGCTGTTGTTTCAGCATCAGTAAGAAAGTTTCTGAAAGAAGAATTGGAATTAAAAATATATGAAGACAGACTAGTAAAAAGAGAATTGTTACAAAAAGGAGACTCTACAGAAAAGGAAAAAGTCTTACTACTCCACTCAAGTTGGAACGTCCTATACAGAAGCTAGTTGTTCTACTTGAGAGTGACAAAGGACACTTGGAAGTTGAGAACCTGATAAAAAAATTCCTCAAATTCATGCTCAAGTCCTACCACTAAGAACATAGAATTATAGGTAATTTTGGTTGGAGTGAAGCTGGCCAGCTAATATCTGTCCTAGGTTGCTAATATAGCTTGTGTGTTCATACAGCTAGACCTGCCAATAACCTTAATACAGTTCCTATGTTTGTGTGTTAAAGACAAAATCAGAGTTATTTACAGTGACTTCATGTTTGGATGTCATGTAATAGTTATATTTTGTGTTTACAGAAGCAGAACAGGTAATATACCTTTAAAATTCATTATATAATGTAAAGTAAGCTTAATGACACAGCAGACACAACAGAAACCATAGAGTTAAACTGTTGTTTCTGGGAAGGAGTCTTGACCAATCACAGCCATCCTCACACACAGCAAGAGTTTTGACCAATCACAGCCAGCCTCACACACAGCCTGTGTTGGAAATTCCCCTAGCAGAAGCTGCTAGAAATCATTATATACCAGAAGGAGAGAAGCTGAACATACATTCACTCCACTAAGAGCTGTGTTTTATGGAAGCAGAGAGGCCAAAATAGGTATTTAAAACAGTGTAACAGTATAATGTTCCTACTGTTAATATAGTGATTAGAACTGTATACTGAACCAGTTATATGTGTGTTTACTTACAGTTCCACCAATTGCAAATACCATACAATTGCAAACTACAAAGTTCACAATCCAAATTCAAATTCTATATTGCAATCCAAATTGCATACAACCATAACAGATCATACTCAACCAATCTGCAAATAGTTACTGCTAACTGCATATTGCAAATTGCGACCAAATTCAGCAAGTGAACTATTAGTTAGACTTCAGCTATACCTCTCAGAGAGATTTTAAAGTGCTTAACCACCTCAGCTCCCCTAGCTTAAACCCCCTTAATGACCAGACCACTTTTTACAATTCTGCACTACACTACTTTCACGGTTTATTGCTCGGTCATACAACTTACCACCCAAATGAATTTTACCTCTTTTTCTTCTCACTATAGAGCTTTCATTTGATTTTAATCGAAATTTACCCAATTTTTTGCAAAAAAATGACATTTTTCACTTTCTGTTGTAACATTTTTCAAATAAAACTACATTTCTATATATATTTTTCTCTAAATGTATTGTTCTACATGTCTTTGATGAAAAAAATGCAATAAGTGTATATTTATTGGTTTGGGTAAAAGTTATAACGTTTGCAAACTATGTACAAACTATGGTGCAAAAAAATTAATTTACGCACTTTGACTTTCTGAGCACCTGTCATGTTTCCTGAGGTTCTACAATGCCCAGACAGTAGAAACACCCCACAAATTACCCCATTTCGGAAGTAGACACCCTAAGGTATTCGCTGATGGGCATAGTGAGTTCATGGAAGTTTTTATTTTTTGTCACAAGTTAGCGGAAAATGATTTATTTTATTTTTTTCTTACAAAGTCTCATATTCCACTAACTTGTGACAAAAAATAAAATTTTACATGAACTCACCAATACCCCTCACGGAATACCTTGGGGTGTCTTCTTTCCAAAATCGGGTCACATGTGGGGTATTTATACTGCCCTTGCATTTTAGGGGCCCTAAAGCGTGAGAAGTAGTTTGGAATCCAAATGCGTAAAAATGCCCTGTGAAATCCTAAAAGTACTCATTGGAATTTGGGCCCCTTTGCGCACCTAGGCTGCAAAAAAGTGTCACACATGTGGTATCGCCGTACTCAGAAGAAGTAGGACAATGTGTTTTGGGGTGTATTTTTACATATACCCATGCTGAGTGAGATAAATATCTCTGTAAAATACAACTTTTCCCATTTTTTTTATACAAAGTTGTCATTTTACAGAGATATTTCTCTCACCCAGCATGGGTATATGTAAAAAAGACACCCCAAAACACATTGCCCTACTTCTTCTGAGTACGGCGATACCACATGTGTGACACTTTTTTGCAGCCTAGGTGCACAAGGGGGCCCAAATTCCAATGAGTATCTTTAGGATTTCACAGGGCATTTTTTACGCAATTTGGATTCCAAACTACTTCTCACGCTTCAGGGCCCCTAAAATGCCAGGGCAGTATAAATACCCCACAAGTGACCCTATTTTGGAACGAAGATACTCCAAGGTATTCCGTGAGGGGCATGGCGAGTTCCTAGAATATATATTTTTTTTATCACAAGTTAGCGGAAAATGATATATATTTTTTTCCTTACAAAGTCTCATATTCCACTAACTTGTGACAAAAAATACTATTTTACATGAATTCGCCATGCCCCTCACAAAATACCTTGGGGTGTCTTCTTTCCAAAATGGGGTCACTTGTGGGGTATTTATACTGCCCTGGCATTTTAGGGGACCTAAAGCATGAGAAGTAGTTTGGAATCCAAATGCTTAAAAAATGCCCTGTGAAATCGTAAAGGTACTCATTGGAATTTGCACCCCTTTGCGCACCTAGGCTGCAAAAAGTGTCAAACAAGTGGTATCGCCGTACTCAGAAGAAGTGTGTTTTGGGGTGTATTTTTACATATACCCATGCTGGGTGACATAAATATCTCTGTAAAAGACAACTTTTCCCATTTTTTTTATACAAAGTTGTCATTTTACAGCGATATTTCTCTCACCCAGCATGGGTATATGTAAAAAAAGACACCCCAAAACACATTGCCCTACTTCTCCTGAGTACGGCGATACCACATGTGTGACACTTTTTTTGCAGCCTAGGTGCGCAAAGGGGCTCAAATTCTAATGAGTACCTTTTAGGAGGGCATTTTTAGACATTTGGATTACAGATTTCTTCTCACGCTTTAAGGCCCCTAAAATGCCAGAGCAGTATAAATACCCAACATGTGACCCCATTTTGGAAAGAAGACACCCCAAGGTATTCCATGAGGGGCATGGCGAGTTCATAGAATATTTTTTTTTTTTGCCACAAGTTAGCGGAAATTGATATATTTTTTTTTTCCCTCACAAAGTATCCCTTTCTGCTAACTTGGGACAAAAAGTTCAATCTTTCATGGACTCAATATGCCTCTCAGCAAATACCTTGGGGTGTCTTCTTTCCAAAATGGGGTCATTTGTGAGGTGTTTGTACTGCCCTGGCATTTGAGGGTCTCCACAACCATTACATGTATGGCCAGCATTAGGAGTTTCTGCTATTCTCCTTATATTGAGCATACGGGTAATGAGATTTTTTTTTTCTTCCCAACATCCAAACCCACTCAGCCAGTATGCCCTGGCAAACCCGATTTTCTCCATTCACATCAATAGATGAATAAATCATTGCCCGAATTATTATTATTATTATTTATATACAAAGTGTTTGCCAAAGCATATGAACACCGCCCCTCAGCTCATAAGCCTCGGCAAACGTATCTTTTTTACTGCAGAGGAGAAATTTCGTCTTGCAGCGCTGCATACACCGACTTTTGTGTAATCTGACAGCAGCACAATGCTTCTGTCAGAATGCACATCCGTGCTGCAGCTGGTTGATCGCTTGGTCCACCTAGAAGGTAAAAAAAAAAAAAAAAAAGAAAACAGGCCGCAACGCAATAAATTTATTAACATTAACTTTATATAACATTTGAAACAGAACATTAACTTTTATAAACTTTATTGAACTTTTGGAACATTAACTTTTTTGCTTACCTGTGATATTTCTTTTTTTTTTTTTTTTACTTTTATAGGACAAACCTCTCTTTCCCCATGGGACAATGTGAAAAGCGCTCAGAGATGTAGCGAAGTACATTATGCACTTTGTCCCAGGTGAAAGGAGAGGTTTGCAGCAGCTCTGTGTGAAAGGGCCCTAAGAGCCCTGTGTGTCCGCAATTCCTATACTAAGTGTACCTGTGTGTGGTACTTCCGGAAACACTCCCCCAAGCATAGGGCAGGGTGGTCAGGGCAGTCAGGACAGAAATAGCGGGTGTCACGCCTTATTCCACTCCTGCTACAGACACAACATCTTTTTCGGGGTGGCGCTTGGTTTGAGGTACCATCAACGACATTGGGGAAATGTCGCTTGTGTAGGCAGCTCACTACACTGGTGGTTGGGGCCATGGAACCTCCTTGATACAGGAGGTTCTTGATGATCTCTTCCTGAAATTTTAGGAAGGATCCTGTTCTTTCAGCCTTACTGTAGAGAACAAAACTATTGTACATATCCAATTGAATTAGGTATACAGACACCTTCTTATACCAGCGTCTGGTCCTGCGGGAGAGTAAATAAGGAGCCAACATCTGGTCATTGAGCAAATTATAGTTGTGGACACAGAGGGGCTTTTCAATGACTCCAGTTGCTCGTTCAATTTGGATTGTCGTGTCTGCGTGAATGGAGGAGAGCATGTAAACATCACGCTTGTCTCTCCATTTCACCGCAAGCAGTTCTTCGTTACACAAGGCAGCCCTCTCCTCCCTTGCAAGAGGGGTGGTAATGAGCCGTTGGGGCAAGCCCCGGCTACTAGGTCGCGCGGTGCCACAGCAGCCAATCTGTTCTAGAAACAAATGCCTGAAGAGGGGCACACTTGTGTAAAATTTGTCCACATAAAGAAGGTACCCATTGCCAAATAAGGGTGACACCAAGTCCCAGACTGTCTTTCCACTGCTCCCCAGGTAGTCAGGGCAACCGACCGGCTCCAGGGTCTGATCTTTACCCTCATAGACACAAAATTTGTGCGTATAGTCTGTGGCCCTTTCACAGAGCTTATACTATTTGACCCCCATACCGGGCGCGCTTGCTTGGGATGTATTGTTTGAAGCCAAGGTGCCCGGTAAAATGTATCGGGGACTCGTCTATGGAGATGTTTTGCTCAGGGGTATACAAATCTGCAAATTGCTAGAAAAGTTTTAAATTCGGAAACTTGGACGGGTTTCCACTGGAAAGACTGGGTACAAAAGCTTCCCGGGTTGGCGGCTATAATTTGAGTGGCATACCGGTTTGTTTCTGCCACAACTAAGTCAAAGAGCTCCGCAGTTAAGAACAGCTAAAAAACACCCAGTGCTGATCCGATCTGAGCTGTCTCAACCCGAACTCCAGACTGGGCGGTGAAAGGGGGAACTACTGGTGCGGTTGAAGATGGGGGCTGCCAATCAGGGTTTGCCAGCACCTCAGGGACTCTAGGGGCTCTACGGGCCTGTCTGTGCAGTGGCTGCAACGGGGGAACTACTGCACGTGCCACCGTACCAGCTTCAACTGCCCTTCTGGTGCTCGCCACTTCACCATGTTCTACGGCAGTGCTGGTACTAGGTCCAGGATGGGCTGCGCTGCTGGTGTATGCCTCACCACGTAATCCGACAGTGCCAGCGCCACTCTGCTGCCCCTTGAAGTGGATCCTGCGCAACCTGTGGTCTAGCAACAGGGGGCCAGGTACACCTGGTGGTATCAGGGACCTCAACCTCATCGTCCGAACTTTGGGTCAGACTGCCACTGCTTTCTACAGGTTCGTATTCTGACCGCTGAATTCGTCAGATGAGGGTTCCCATTCCTCATCCGACTGGGTCAGAAGCCTGTAAGCCTCTTCAAAAGAATACCCCTTACTTGCCATTTGGTCAACTAAATTTAGGGGGTATTCCCTGAGACTACCCAAGAAAAAAAGCAAGACTGTCTTACAAATGGGAGGCTAGCGAAGTACAGGAAGCCTCTGCGATTGATAAAAAATATCAAAACTGATTTTTATTTTTTTTTATCGCCGCAGCGCTTGTGTAGTGATTGTGCATTTATTAAAAAAAAAATAAAAATTTTTTTTTGTCACTGCGGCAGGGCGGGCGTGGGTGAACGCACGTGTGGGCGACTGATCAGGCCTGATCGGGCAAACACTGCATTTTGGGTGGAGGGCGAGCTAAAGTGACACTAATACTATTATAGATCTGACTGTGATCAGTTCTGATCACTTACAGATACTATAAAAGTACCAATGCTGATTAGCAATACGCTAATCGGCGAATCAGTGACTGCGGTGGGCTGGGCGCTAACTGAAGCTAACTACCTACCAAAGGGGCCTAAACTAACCTAAACCTAACAGTCAATACTGGTGGGAAAAAAAAGTGACAGTTTACACTGATCACTTTTTTCCCTTCCACTAGTGATTGACAGGGGTGATCAAGGGGTTAATTGGGTTATGGGGGGGGGGGGTGATCTGGGACTAAATGTGTTGTGCTTGGTGTACTCACAGTGATCTGTGCTCTCTGCTTGGACCAACCGACGAAAAGGAACCAGCAGAGAGCACAGAAGCCATTTAACACATTATATTTATAAATATAATGTGTTAAATGGCTTGTGATTCGATTTTTAAAAAAAAAGTCACCAACCTGCCAACGAGGAACAACCCGACCGCCCACAGGAGGCATCCCTGCGTTAGGCGGGCGGGAGGCGGTTAAATAACTTAAAGTGAGAGTATAGATACTCAAGAGAGAAATATATCTACCATTTTATGTTGAATGACAAGATTGTAAAAAACAAAATGAGTTAATGCAAGCTCTTAGCACGCATATTTGCTCAAAGATGTGTTGGGCCCATCTACCAGGCATCAAGGTGGCTTCCGCAGATCGGTCCCTAACACTAAATATACTGCCTCTCTTTGGACTTACTTAAGCCTACAATATTCAGGGCAGTGTAGAGACCAGCTACATACGTACTCTGCTCAGAAGTGCCAGGTAGATGGGTGTGTTCAGTCTAAAAGAGGTGTTACCCTCTATATATACTACAAGAGAATTTAGACTAGAATCTTCAGAATCACAGGTGCATATCCATGAAGCAAACATAATTATAAAAAACAAAATGGCTGCACACCATTATACATACAAACAATAGAGTTAATAAATGGGGGTCATTCTAAAGTAAAGTGGTACATCTGCGGAAGCCACCTTGACGCCTGGTAGATGAGCAAATATGTGCGCTAAGAGCTTGCATTAACTCATTTATAGTCGGTATTGTACCACTTTTATTTAGATTAACCCCGTTTCTTAGCTCTATTGTTTGGATGTATAATGGTGTGCAGCCATTTTGTTGTTTTATAATTATGTTTGCTTCATGGATATGCACCTGTGGTTCTGAAGGTTCTAGTCTAAATTATCTTGTAGAATGACAATATTGAACCACCATCTTATGCATGCCGCCATTTTATGATACTTTATTCAAAACGTGTTTTGTACATGGACTATCTGCTGCGGAGGCGGCAGTGTTATATATGAAGAAAAGTTGAAGTTAATAAAGAAGTTATTTCAAGCATTTGGTGTACTCTTTAAACCTACGGCTTCCATATAACGGTGCTAGAGGAATTAAAGAGTAATAGACAGTCTGGTTAGACTAAAAAGTTTGAGATATCACAATTCTTCTAATGCCACAGCGCAAAAGGCAGTTCATAGTGCTGCTCCTGCCACATCTCTGATGACGAAACATAGGTTTCAACTGTTGCGGATTTCTGCAGTGTGTCAGAAAACAGGGCTGAGAAGTGGGTGGAAGATGATGTGGAAGTTGATGAGGTCCTAGACCTCACGTGGCATCCAGGTCATGTCAGTAATGTGTGCAGTTCGGAGGAAGAGGTAGGGAGTCACGCAGTGCCAGCCGCACAGAAAAAGAGAGAACAGGGCGCAAAAGCAGAACGGACGTTCCCCAGCCTGTACACCTGCTACTGCCCAACCCACCAAGAGACATAGCACACCAAAGCCTGTGCAAAGGAGGTCCCTGGCGTGGCAGTTCTTCAGGCAGTGTGCTGATGACAGGACACAGGTGGTTTGCACGCTGTGCAGTTAGAGCCTGAAGCGAGGCATAAATGTTCTAAACCTGAGCACCACCTGCATGATTCGGCATCTAACCAAAAAGCATGAGCTGCCGTAGAGTAGACACCTCAACAACCAAGAAATATCAGAGTCTCCTCCTGCTCCCTCTTCTGCTGTGGTCTTGGCCTCTTCCTCTCCCTCTGGAGTGACAGTGGCACTTGCCACCCCGCACACAGGGGATGTGGCAAACACCACCACCTCCACCACCATCACCAAGCATCTCCACACTACCATGGAAACGTTCAGCTGTCCATCACCCAAACACTGGAGAGAAAGAGAAAGTACCACCCTACCCACCTGTGAGCCCTGGCCCTGAATGCCAGCATTTCAAAATTGCTGGCCTTTGAAATGCTGTCATTCCATCTAGTGGAGACGGAGAGTTTTAAAAATGTCATGATGGCAGCTGTCCTACGGTACTTGGTTCCTAGCCGCCACTATTTTTCCAGGTGAGCCATCCCTGTCCTGCATGAACAAGTGGCAGAAAAAATCAGGTGTAGACTGTGCAACGTAATCAATGGCAAGGTCCACATAACCACCGATACGTAAACCAGTAAGTAAGGGCAGGGATGTTATGTCTCCCTAAAACCACCCACTAGGTAAATGTAGTGGTGGCTGGGCCTGAGGTGTCCAGTGGTTCGGAGCATGTCCTACCACCACCGAGGATTGCTGGATGTTTCTCAGTGCCTCCTGTTGCCTCCTCCTTCTCAACTTCCTCCTCTACCACCTCATCACTTCAAAGCAACACCTGCACCACCAACTTCAGCACAGCCAGGGGGAAATGACATCAGGCTGTTCTGAAACTAATATGTTTGGAGTAAAGACCCCACACTGCGCAGGGGCTGTGGGTGGGCATGGAACAACAGACCTGGTGGTGTGCGACAACGGGCGAAATCTCATAGTAGCTCTGGGCCTAGCCGGTTTGACACACATCCCTTGCCTGGCGCATGTGCTGAACTTGGTGGTACAGAGGTTCCTGAAGAATTACCCCGATAAGTCAGAGCTGCTGTAGAAAGTGAGGGCCATCTGTGCACACTTTCGGCATTCTCATCCTGCTGCTGCTTGCCTGTCTGCGCTGCAGTGTAACTTCGGCCTTTCAGCTTACCACCTTATATTCAATGTGCAAGCAGCAGCAGGTGATAGTGGAGTTTCAGCAGCAGCATGCACGGATGAGTTGATCTGCGGAACAGCACCATTTCACCACCAAGTTGGCCTCTATGCAGGACGTGTGTGCTGTGTTGCGCTGGTTAGAGCACTCCACCAACATGGCCATCAGCCTTACTTCGATGTCTCCTTGAAAAAACGCTTTAGGTGCTGATGGATGAGAATGTGACACATGAAGAAGAGAAGGAGGAACAAGGATCACTTCTACGCTTATCAGGCCAGTTGTCCACAGATGGCTCAGAGGGAGGGTTCCTGCACCGAGAAGGAGGAAGTCGCCAACTCAGCAAGGGGCACAGTCAGCACCTCAGAATGGAGGGTTAGCATGGCTGAAATGTGGAAAAGCTTTGTCTGCACACCACAATATACAGCACCACCATCTGATACGGACCGTCTTAGTAGGAGGCAGCATTTCAGCAACATGGTAGAACAGTTTGTGTCCACACATCTGCACGTACTGACTGATGGATCTGCCTAATTTAACTTCTGGGTCTCCAAATTGGGCACATGGCCTGAGCTTACCCTTGATGCCTTGGAGGTGCTGGCCTGCCCTGCGGCAAGTGTATTGTCCGCACGTGTGTTTACCGCGGCAGGTGGGGGGGCGATCACAGACAGGTGAGCCAACGTAGACAAGCTCACATTCATTAAAATGAACCAGGCATGGATCCCACAGGACTTGTCCATACTTTGGCCAGAGTAGAGAGATATACTGGCCGCCACCAGACATTGTTATACTCCAGTGTACTTTGTGCGTTCGCTTTGCTATGCTATTTCCCAATGTTTTGGGGCCTCCACAAGCCTCCAAAAAATAAGTGGTGGCCTCTTCCGCCTGCACCGCCACGCCTGCCTCCTCCTCCACCGGGACCTCTGCCTCCAGGCTCAAGATTATTATATTTTATATTGGCAGAGTAGAGAAGTATACCTACTGCAACCAGCCATTGTTATACTGCAATGCACTTTGTGCCTTCTCTTTGCCATCTCCCTATGTTTGGTGGTCGACAGTTACCAAACCCACTGTAAAAAGGCAGCCTATTTTGCATCCATCCAACGAATGTGGGAGAGGAAATTCTTCTGTGGAGTGTGTCTGTGACTTTTAGAAAATTTAGAACACTCCTTTGGCATCTGTCTTACTGTAGTAGGAGAAAAACTCTTTTAATATATAGTCCCCAGATAGGGGAGGTATAAGATCTTAAACTGAGACAAATTTTACCCAGTTTTAACCCAGGACTAGAGATGAACGAATTTCATATTTTGAAATTCATAAGAGGAAATTCGCTCATCTCTACGCAGGACACACAAGCACCAAACTGTCACGCCGTGGCCCTTAACAAACTGACACAGAATTGATGGGGGAAAAAAACAAACAAAAACAGTGTTGGCTTCCTCCCCCGCCTCCTCTGCCTCTTCAACCTACACCTACACGTCCGCCTCCTCCTCTACTCAGATCTTTACCTCCTGGCTCAAGATTATTATGTCTTATATTGGCAGAGTAGAGAAATATACTGGCTACACCCCCCAAAAATGGCTAAAGGTTGAATTGACAGACAAGGCAGACACATAAAAAAATAAATAAAAAAAATGAAAGTTTTGGATTGTTCCTTCGCCTCTCCTCCACATCCACAGCCTCCTCAACTTCCTACTTCCCTTGGACCTCTGGCTCTTGGTTCAAGAATGCTATTTTTTATTTTTATGTATTTTATGTTATTTTAAAGGGGTTCTGCACTTTGTTTAAACTGATGATCTATCCTCTGGAGAGATCATCAGCATCTGATCGGCGGGGGTCTTACACCCGGGTCCCCCCGCTGATCAGCTGTTTGAGAAGGCAGCGGCGCTCCAGCAGCGCCGCGGCCTTCTCACTGCTTACCGCTTAGCCACGCCCAGGCCAGTGATACTAGTCGTGATGTCAGTCGGCCAGCGGTAAACAGTGAGAAGGCCGCGGCGCTGCTGGAGCACTGCTGCCTTCTCAAACAGCTGATCGGCGGGGGGTCCCGGTTGTTGGACCCCTGCCGATCAGATGTTAATGATCTATCCAGTTAAAGAAACTGCAGAACCCCTTTAAGTCATTTTCCTATCCACATTTGTTTCCAGGGCAAACAGGGGCTGGCTAACTGCTGATTGGCTGGCTGCACGGCATTGTGGGTGATCACTCATTTTGAGGCTTCTTGCTTTCACTTTGTAACATACGGTATGTGTCACATTCTGGGGGCCCAATGCAGACCTCCGGGACCTCTTCCAAACAGGACACAGGCAAGATACAGACGAGGGACCAACAGACTACTTTATTACACATGTAATAAATCAACATTACAATAAAGATATGCAGGTTAGACAATAGTGGTAGAATTACCACAGAACCAAGAGCACCGGCAGGCCAGAGGCAAAACCCAGGGGGCAGAGAGAAAGTGAGCTCCATTCTTCACAGAGCCTCTGGTGGTGGGGATGAACTTGGCCGAGGGTTCACTGGTCGCATGTCCAGGAAGGTCCTGGTACACTTGGCCGCTACCTGCCGAGAGCCACAGACAACAGGACTGGAAACCAAACATGCTCACGACATGGATCAGATGGCAAACGGGAACCAGCACACAAGCAGATGCCTGGACCCCAAAGGGAATGGCAGCATGGCGGTCTCAGGCAGAGCTGCACACAGACTAGAGATCCTCCCTCCGGAGAACCCAGGAGCACTCTCATGAAGGCAGGACATACACAGGACAGGAAAAGAAGCAGTAAGGCACTGTAGGCAAGACATGGAACAGACTGGATCAGAAGCAGTTTAGCACTGCCAAGCTATCAGACGCAGTTAGAGCACTGCTAGGCTAAACATAGAACAGAGTGGATCAAGACACAGAACAGGTATAGAAGATAAGAAAAGGCATCGACAAGGATATAACACCACCACAGGACAGGTAAAGAAGATCAGACAAGGGAATAACATTGATGCTTTACCAGGCGACACCACACAGAAGGGCAGATGGCAAAAACTCCTGGGTCAGCAGCAAGGGGCTATACCCAGCAAAGCAAAAGACAGACTGTCCACAAGCCCCACAGTTCACAGATAGATGTATATCATGTCTGATATGGCAGGTAACAGATGTGCGGCACAGAGGGGAGGGAAGTGGAGTGCCCTTTCACTATGGAGAGGGAGGAGTGGTGACCCCTAACTCACCACTGGCACCTGGCTGCCCTGATGTCCCTAGACAGGCTGCTAACCTGTACGCTGATCACGTGCCTTGACCCTGGCTAACCCTGAAATAAGCCCTAGGTAGTGAATAGGGCGGTGGGAGCACTAGTCCTCACCACTGACACCTAGGGTAACAACAGGGAAAGGACAAGCAACACAAACACCACAAACAATCCCCAAAGGGAAACAAAAACGGGAGTGAACCAGAGATCCAACAGTTCCAGTGCCAACGGCTCCACAGCAACTGTTGTCTACCTGAGGTCAGAATAGAAGATCTCGAAGGAAGGTCTATATCTGGCAAGAAGGGAAGCGGAAAGGGAGAATATATAGTCGCTGGGAGTGGCTGACAGAAAACAGTTGAAAGGAAAAGCTACAGATTCCTATTTGGGACAAAAACTATTGCAAACCTAAGCAGGAAAACCTGGACCGGAATCTATTCCTACCACTAGGTCATGGAGTGATCTCTTGAAACCGAGGGAGTAGCCACCAGCTGCGACCTTCTGACCCCAGGCACAACATGGTTAGTGATAGGTTGTGACACCCTCGTGACAGTACCCCCCTTTTTATGAGGGGCCACCGGACACTCAGGACCAGGTCTTTCTGGATGAGAAATATAGAAAAAACAAATTAATCTGCTGGCACCCACATTCTATCTTCCGGACCGTAACCTCTCCAATGCACCAGATATTGAAGGGAGCGACGGACAAAATGACAATCAACAATTCTTGTCACCTCAAACTCGGCTATTGGCAATAATTGGAGGGGGCGGTAATGGTGATGGTTCCGGAGGTGCAACATACTTTTTGTGCAATGTTTTATGAAATACATTATGAATGTTCAATGTTTGAGGTGGCTCCAGGCGAAATGCTACGGGGTTAATGATTTTATAAGGACCAATAAACCTAAGACCCAATTTCCAAGATGGAACCTTTAACTTAATATTTTTAGCCGACAACCAGAAAGTCATTCACCCCTAGGGTCCGGACCTGGCAAATGTTTTTTTTTTTCAGCCATATGTTTATATCTCCTATATTTTTCAAATTGCTTTGAACTTTTTGTCATACAGAAGAGAGTGATGACGTAAACCGTTCTTCCTCAGAGATCCCAGAAGGTTCCCCCTCACTGAAAGTGCAAAATTCAGGATGAAAACCATATGCACCAAAAAATGGTGACTTACCAGTTTATTCTTGACGGCAATTGTTTATAGAAAACTGCCAAAGTTAAGTAAGATGACCATTCCTCCTGATTTTCAGACACAAAACACCTAAGGTAAGTTTCTAGGTTTTGGTTGGTGCGTTTGGTCTGACTGTTCGACTGCGGATGGAAGGCTGAGGAAAATGACAAATGTACCCAAGACGAGAACAAAAATCTCTCCAGAATTTAGAAATAAACTGGGTTCCACGATCCGGCACATCGTAAAGGACCCTGTGAAGCTTTACTATTTCACTGATAAAAACCTGAGCCAAGATTCTAGCATTTGGCAACGTTGGTAAGACAATGGAATGCACCATTTTACTGAACCTGTCTACTACTACCAGGATAACAGTTTTACCCGCAGATACAGGTAGGTCAGTAATGAAATCCATTGACAGGTGTGTCCACAGTCTGTTGTGAATGACCAGTGGCAACAGAAACCCTGCCGGACGAGTATGAGTGACTTTAGTGCGTGCACAGGTTGTACAGGTAGACACAAAATCAACTTCATCCTGGTGCAACCTCGGCTACCAAAAATGGCGAGACAATGGCTCCGAGGTTGCCGTACTACCTGGGTGTCCAGCGAGTGCAGTGTTATGGTGTTCTTTTAATATTTTAAGGTGCAAATTCAAGGGCACAAAACTTTCCTGGGGGACAGGAGACCGGGGCATCCCCTTGAGCCTCCAACACCATCCCCTCCAGGTCTGAGTATTACACACAGACAACCACCCCCTTTTGTAATATCGGCACCGGATCGTCAACATCACCCCCTCCAGGAAAACTTCGGGATAATGCATCAGCTTTGGTATTTTTTGCCCCCGGACAATAGGTGATAAAATTAAACCTGGTAAAAAAAAACAAAGAGCACCTAGCTTGTCTAGGGGTAAGACGTTTAGCAGACTCAAGGTATAACAGGTTTTTATGATAGGTAATCACAGTGACGGTATGAGCTGTCCCTCCAAAAAGTGACGCCATTATTCAAGCACTAATTTAATAGCTAAAAGTTTCCTGTTGCCTATATCATAATTCTTCTCGGCTGCTCACAATTTCTTAGAAAAGAAAGCACAAGAATGCCATTTACTTGGAGGCGAACCCTGGTACAGTATCACCCCCACCTCCGATGCATCAACCTCCACAATGAAAGGCTGATAAACATCAGGCTGGACAGTATGGTTGCCGAGGTGAAACTCTCCTTCTATAGAAAACCCAAAAACGCTGCAGAGCTTTTAGGTTCTCAAGAAGATCCCATTCTAGGATTGCGCGAACCTTCTCTGGATCCATACAGAACCCCAAAGCTGATAGCAGATACCACAGGAATTGTACCTCCTGTACAGCGAACACACATTGGTCCAATTTAGCATATAACTTATTCTTCTGTAAAATCTGCAACACCTGTCTGACTTGTACTTTGTGTGTCTCCAGATCGGGTGAATAGATTAAAACTGCCATGCTCCCACAATGCCCTGCTGTAGGCCGATAGCTGCAGGCTGTTTGGGCATGCTGGGAGTTGTAGTTTTGCAACAGCTGGAGGGCCGCAGGTTGAGAATGCCTGGATTAAAATATTGTCAAGATATATCACCACAAATCTGCCGGCAAGATGACAAAATATAACATTGACAAAGTGTTGAAAGACAGCAGGAGCATTAGTCAGGCCAAATGGCATTACCAGGTTTTCATAATGCCCCTCAGGAGTGTTAAACGCTGTCTTCTACTCATCCCCCTCTTTCTTGTGAATCAAATTGTTGGCTCCCCTTAAATCCATTTTGGAAAACCATTTCGCAACCGCAATCTGATTAAAGAGGTCGAGAATGAGAGAGAGCGTGATAGGGGTCTCGGATAGTTATCAGATTTAGTTCACGAAAATCTAGGCAAGGACGCAGGCCCCCCCATCTTTCTTCTTCACAAAGAAGAACCCTGTAGCCACGGAAGAAGAAGAGGGTCTGATATGTCCTTTAGGCCTCTTGCACACTGTTGGGGCAATTACCCCTGTGTCTATTATGGGTTCCGAATTCAAATAGCATATGTGCACAGAGAAGGCTGATACAGACACAATGGTTGTAATCAGTAATCTACTTTATTATAAATTATCAGACTATTATACCATGATTATTGGTAGACGCCCAACAGCTGTGCGTCACATAACTTGAGCAGAAACCACCAAAACATCTTATCAGAAAAGAGGATGTGAAATTAGAGCAGCAGAAGCTAGCATTTCTGAAAATAGAGCAGGTGGGGGGATTATCAACTGATTCCCCCCCCCCCCCCCCCCCCCGCATGCCTGCAAAGAGCTGACACTTCAGCTAACATTTTATTAACCTCTCATTGAACCCTGGTTGAGATAGATATAAGATGTACAAGATAAAGCTCCATCTCTTACAACACAAACTTATTTTCTTTCCGTGTCCATTACATTTTTTTTGTGGACTGTATGCAGAACCATTCACTTCAATAGGTCCGCAAAAAAAAAAAAAAGGAAGTTACTCTGTGTAAATTGCCGTTCTGCAAAAAAATAGAACATTTTCCTATTATTGTCCACATTACGGGCAAGGGTAGTACTGTTCTATGAAGGGCCAGCTGTTCCGTTCTAGAAAATACGGAATGCACACGGATGTCATCCGTATTTTTTGCGAACTGAAAAAATACATACGGTCGTGTGCAAGAGGCCTAAGCCAGAAATATAGTCCTTCATGGCTTGTCTTTTTCGGGGCCAGAAACATTATATGACCTGGTTTAGGTAACTGTCACAGTGTGGGGGGAAGGGGAGGAACACCAGAATGACAACAGAAGGAAAATGACCAGGAACTAGGCCTCAAAGCTAGGGAAAAGGAAACGGTAACCACCTAGGAAACCCTAAACCTAGCCCTGACTCCTGTCAGTATGAATAGACCCTGAAGGTGGGAATATTCATACACCGTAAACTTAGGCCCTAGTAACCCTGAATATCCCTAGGAGTAGTAACAGGGTCTGAGACTACTGGTTCCTTCCCAGATGAATGAACCAGCATCTTCCTTAGGCCTAGTAAACAATGAGCAAATGGGAACAACAAAATATAAAGAGAAGTACACTTATCTTCAATAGAAAATGGATGAGCAGGAACTCAGATGAAAACCATACACCAGCTTTTCCAACTCCAGGCAGATAATATCAACCGCATGGTAAGAAGTGTGAGTCCAGACTAAATAGAGGAGCAGTAATGACCACAAGCTACACCTGAGACAAGAGGTGTGGTCATTACAATCAGATAACCTCACGTGCCGCCAGTCTCTCAGATCTTCTAACCTCTGCCATGGGAGGGATCGTGACAGTAACTTTGTTCCAGGGAGCAGGTTAACGGGGCAATCATACGTACGATGGGGTGGTAACTCCTGACACCCCTTCTCAGAGAAAACATCTTCAAAATCAGACACAAATGCTGGTAAGGTTGTAATGGAGGCGGCTGAGAAACTGCTACTTAAACAATTGTCCCTACAATGCTCACTCCACTCCAATATCTCCCTGGCCTGCCAATCAACAACAAGGACATAGCAAGAAATAATCTCATTATGGAGGGCCCCCACCCGAAGATATATGTTATGTACAATGTGTGTCAGTTTTCCCTGAGTAAGAGGAGCTGAATCGATAGTAAATATGGGGATAGATTTCGGTAAAGGACTAAAAGAAAAACCCAGAGTCCGAGCGAATTGGACATCCACCAAATTGACCCCCATCCCACTGTCTAAGAAAACAAAAAGTGGCTCATTTTTTTTAACCGAAATTACCACAGCTGCCAAAACAAACTGAGATGTTCATATGGAGAAGATGTTTACACCCAGGTTGCCATCTTCTGCACAACCTGGGGTCAGTAGTTCCGGCGGTTGTTTCTTTTTGGGTACAGATGGACAAACTCCTACAAAATGACCCCTCCGACCACAGAAAAAACTAACTCTTGTATTACGGCGAACCCCTGGAGGACAAACCTGATGAGTGGCTCCCCCTAGTTGCATAGGATCGTCTGAGTCAGAACAAACAGACTCCTGCCTGAGAAAAGTCTCTTGAGGACAGGAACTCCTCAGCCTATACCTAAGGAGTCTATCAATTCGTATAGAGAGCGACATAGCGGCCTCAAGAGATATAGGAGTCTCATACAGCTCAAGCACATCTTTTACTTTCTCTGACAACCCCTGGAAAAACTGGCTCCTATGGGTCATTCCACTGAGTATCTGTGGCTCACCTTCAAAACTCAGAACAATAAACCTCCGCTGCCCAATCTCCCTGCTGAAACCACCGTAATCTATACTCAGCTAGGGAGACTTGGTCAGGGTCATCGTATATGAGACCCAGGGCCTCAAAAAACGTATCTACCAACCAGACGGCCTGGGTACCAGCTGGCAACGAAAAAGCCCAGGATTCAGGATCCTCTTGTAGAAGGGAGATAATAATGCCCACCCGCTGTTACTCATTACCAGAGGAATTCGGGTGCAGCCTGAAATATAATTTACAGGCTTCTCGGAACATTACAAAATGGTCTCTTCCTCCAGAAAATCTGTCTGGGATAGCAACTTTAGGTTCCGGATTTACCTGGTTACCCATAGCAACCACTGAGCTCGAGGTCTGCTGCAGGTCTGCTGAAGGACCGACGCCCTGATTTCTGTCACTTCAAGAGACAGACCTTGCATCTGCTTTGCCAAAGCAGCAATAGGATCCATAGTGGATCTTAAAAAAAAATGTTTTTTTTTTCAAAACAAGGGCCAGATATAATATCACATCTGATATGGCAAGGATTGCAAACCTAAGCAGGAAAACCTGGACCGGAATCCATTTCCACCACTAGGTCATGTAGCAATCTATTGAAACTGAGTGAGGAGCCCACCACTGCGATCTTCTGACCCCAGACACAACAGGATCAGTAATAGGCCATGACAGTCTCGTGACAATATAGCTGCATAACACAGGCACTTGATAAATGAAACCCAGGAACAGAGCAGGGAATGTTAACCCCATCAGAACCAGGAGTACCAGAAGCATAGAACACACAATTAGAAGTGTCAGTGTTCACACAAGTCACAAAATGCTGCAGCCACTACCCAGGGCCGTCTTTAATATTGATTGGACCCTGGGCAAAAAATTTACTTGGGCCCCCTGGATCCCGCCTTCCCGCACCTTAGCAGGCAATCACACCCTCCACCACAACACACACACAAAAAATCCACACACCTGGTAGAGTCCAGTGAATTACTGTAAATATTTCCAGTTCTGAGGAATCCAGCGGCTCAGGATCAGTGCTCTGGGCAGCTGGGCTCAGGCTGGAAGTGGGCACCACTCTGCAGGAAGGAGACCAGGGCTCGGCTCACCCTAGTGTTCCAGTGCACCCCAGCACCCCACAGTATGCAGTATAGTACCCTATAGTATACAGCAACCAACAGTATGCAGTATAGCACCCTATAGTATACAGCACCACACAGTATGCAGTTTAGCACCCCACACTATAGAGTACCCCACAGTATATAGTAGAGCAGTATAGCAGCCCACAGTATACAACACCTCACAGTACACAGCACCCAAAACAATACACAATACAGCCCCCCACACTATACAGTACAGCAGTATAGCACTCCACACTATACCGCACCCTCAGTATACATTATACAGACCCTCACAGTATACAGTACAGCAGTATAGCCCCCCCACTATACAGGCCCCCCCCCACACTATACAGGCCCCCCCACAGTATACAGCCCCCCTCACAGTATACAGGCCCACACACAGTATACAGCCCACCACACAGTATACAGCCCACCACACAGTATACTGCCCACCACACAGTATACAGCCCACCACACAGTATACAGGCCCCCACACAGTATACAGTCCCACACAGTATATAGTCCCACACAGTATACAGTCCCACACAGTATACAGCCCCCCACACTATACAGCACCCCACTATACAGTAGTTTGCAGTATATTAACATAACAGCCCCTGTCACCTTTTTTTGATGTAATCTTCACACAAAAAAGCTCCACAGTTAACTTCTGCAACACTCCACAGGACCTGTGATGACCTCATAGCCATGTGACCAGTAATTGCTAGGTTACTGGTCACATGGTGATGATGTCATTAAGGTCCTAAATCACAACTTTAACTCAGTACGATCATGATGCCTGGACTCCTGGTAGAGCTGACAGCCTGACACCCGGGGCAGTGGCTAGCAGGGCTCAAGAGGCAGATGCCTTGGGCCCCCCAGGAGCAACTGGGCCCGGGGCAGCTGCCCCTTTTGCCCCTTGGTAAAGACGGCCCTGCCACTATCAACCAAACGACTACCCGCATACACAGGGTAACTGTAGCCAGTACAAGGTTACAGGAAGCCAGCCTACACAGTAACAAAGAGTGACAGAACCACACTGTGATACAAACAGAAATGCATCTATGCACAGACCTGGTTCACACAAAAGTCCACAGCCAGCACGCATTGAAGAAACAGCACACATGGGAACACCCACAACCAGTACACAAAGCGCATGCAGCCAGCCTGCACGGCACTTGTGACAGGAACAACAGAGTTATATGTACATGGGGAGACACAAACATAGGCATCAGTTCACACACAACACTGCAGCCAGCACGCAGCCCCAAGTAACCAGCATACACAGGGTTCAGTCTACAGCTAATATGCGAGAGAGACTGCAGCCAGCCTGCACGGCAGCAGTGACAAGAACTGCACAGAGATGCAGACACAGGGAGTACACACATTCACAGGCATAGTTCACACAAGACACCGCAGCCAGCACATAGCCCCAAGCAACCAGCATACACAGGAGTCAGTATGCAACCAGAACACGAGAGGGCATGCAGCCAGCATACACTGTCACAAAGAACTGCACCATGACAATATGCAGCAGCCATTTTAGAAAAAATCTGATTCATTACCAGGAAGCGTGAAGAAATTTGAATTTGCGCCGAACCTTTCCTGAAATTCTGATTGAATTCAACTCAATTTTCATTCACTCAACACTAATAAATACTTTGTGAAGCCCTTTACCTTTAAACCTTAGAGAACAGTGACTGGAGCGACTGCCCAATCACTGGCCTCTAATTTTGCAAGACCTTGTAGCTCATATTACACTTGGGACTAGAGCTGAGCAAAGCTTTGGAAAAATTCGATTTGGCAACTTCGCCAAAGGTTGAAAGAAATTTCATTTGTTCCGAATTAATTTGTCACAAATCGCAAAAAATCAGGTACAGTATACCCAGGCCAATCTGTCTAATCATATTCTTCCCACATGGTGGCCCAATATCGGTGTGAAAGCTTGAAACTTAAATGCTATGTACACCTTTGGAGTCATTTTTTTAATGATTGCACTTAACTTATTTTTGGTTAAAAATCGTATTTTCAAATGGCCTTTATTAAAAATATTGAGCTGTTTAGTCAGAAAGGGTTAACAGTTTTTATAAGGCTTATTGCACTCGGCCGTGTTTCCCCCGTGGCCGTATTGCGGCCTGCATACGGCGGGTCCGCAATACACGGGACACCGGCCGTGTTCATTCCAGACACGAAGTACTTTTGTGGGGTTCCATTCCATGCTTCCGTTCTGCAAAAAGATAGAACTTGTCCTATCTTTTTGCGGGATGGACGCATCGTGAACCCTATTCACGATCCTCATGCGGCATCCCCACGGTCGGTGCTTGTGCATTGCGGACCACAATTTGCGATCCGCAGCACGGGCACGGCCAAAACACGAGGTCTAACTGTGCTACTGGTACTTTCACTTTCACTTTGTGCCAATTTCCCTTATCTCTAAACTAAGAGGTCATAAACACTTACTTAACCCCTTCTACCCCGGGCCAGTTTTCGCCCTCCTGCTCAGGCCATTTTTTGCAAATCTGACATGTGTCACTTTATGTGATAATAACTTTGGAACACTTTTATTTATCCAAGCCATTCTGAGACTGCTTTCTAGTGACACATTGTACTTCATGATAGTCATAAATTTGAGGCAATATATTTCACCTTTATTTTAGAAAAAAATCACAAATTTACCAAAAATTTTAAAAAATTAGCAATTTTCAAAATTTCTATTTCTCTGCTTTTAAAACAGAAAGTGATACTGTGGCGAAACCAACCTCGCCACTGGGTTTTGGAGAGGACTGTTTAAAAGCCTCTTGCCTCAGGATTATGGCCCATAGTAACTGTAAAGGAGAAGACAGACCGGCCGCACAGCTTAAATCTGTCTGTAGAATTGTATTTTATGTTATTATGCGTTCGGGTAAATTGTATGTTATGTGAGGGCACCCAGATAGCTAATATCATTGTATTTGTGTATTCTGAGTGCCATTCACCTAATGATATGCACTCAGACTTGAGCTATCTGGGGATATGTTAAATGTCTGTGTTTGCTGTGGGGGTGTGCCATTGTGTGTTTGGGTGGTGATTCCTGTCCTGTTGTCTCCACATGTGTATTGGCGATCTCCCCTTTGTCCTGAGAGATAATTGGATTGTGTTCGGTCGTCTCCGGGACAGAGGGGAGGAAACCATGATGCATTGTGGGGATATGTTGTATCTGTCCTGTATCTGCAAAAACTGTAATAAAAACCAGGCTGGGTGTGCCAGCACTTCAGATCACTGCTGACCCTCAAGACGGAGCCTTGTCTCGTTATTGGGGGGATTCCCTGTATGCTGTTGGAGACTGATTGCCAGGAGTGTAAGCTGACTGTACGCTTTTCCTGTTCGTCTGACTGACAGCTACTTGTGAGGTTCCAGTTTGGAGTGCTATTTTGTATCCAGTTCGGGAGGTTGGTGTTCTGCAGTAGCTGTGCCTGTCTCTCGGAAAGGGGCATATCGCCTAAACGGACTTTAAACCCTTGTCTGCGGAAACGGTCCGTTACATTGGTGGCAAGCAGCGGGATCGTTCCTACAGCCAGAAGGACAGCTACAGGAGACACCATTTCTGTGGATTCTACAATTTAAGGGCAACGCATGTCTCAGTACAGTGACCCTAAAAGCACCAGGATGGAACCAGCAGTGGAGTACAGATACTCTGTGGAGGAATTTGACCGTATGATGTGGTTGCGGCTGAACTTCTTCGGACCCAATCCAGGTGAGAAATACGTGAAGTTCGTGAGGAATCTAGTGTCTACGACCCTACTATACCGGGCAGAAGGTGACGGTCAGCTGCCACGTTGGGTGGACCTCCATCGGAAGTTACGGTTGCGGGACAGTGGGAGCCCAGTCTCCATTCCCCAGCGGCAGTGTGAAGTGCAGGGAGGGGAGAGCAGCGGCCTCCCTCCCCAGCGGCAGGCTGAGTTACAGGGGGCAGAGGTAGTTGTTCCTGCCCCCCAGCAGCAGAGTGATATGCCGGGAAGGCAGTGTGAAGTGCAGGGAGGGGAGAGCAGCGGCCTCCCTCCCCAGCGGCAGGCTGAGTTACAGGGGGCAGAGGTAGTTGTTCCTGCCCCCCAGCAGCAGAGTGATGTGCCGGGAAGGCAGTGTGAAATGCAGGGAGAGGAGAGCAACGGCCTCCCTCCCCAGCGGCAGGCTGAGTTACAGGGGGCAGAGGTAGTTGTTCCTGCCCCCCAGCAGCAGCATGATTTTTTGGGAATTGGGAGCCGAGTCTCCATTCCCCAGCGGCAGGCGGAGTTACAGGGGGCAGAGACAGTCGGTCCTGTCCCCCAGCGGCAGAGTGTCCTACAGGGAATAGAGAGCCCAGTCTCCTTTCCCCAGCAGCAGGACACTGTATTGGGAGCGGAGGCGGTCGGTCACTCTCCCCAGCGGCTGGAAGTATGTATGGGAGAGGAGCTCGCTACCCCCTCTCCCCAGCGGCAGCTTAACGCACCAGGGGGAGACAGTAAGCCCCACAACAGTGCAGATGGGACCGTGGTCTCTGCACTTACAGCACAGGGGGTAGAGACAGTCGGTCTCCCCCTCCAACAACCAGGCTCCAACCAGGCTTCTTCCGTGGTAGCGCTGGCACCAGGGCTGAGTACCGCTGATCCCTGCCCACAAAGCAACCTCCACTCCAAACCAGGGAGCAACACAGAGACCGGGAGTACCAGCTTCCAACATAACTTTGGTGGATTCACTGGACAGAGACATGCTACGAAATTCAGCAGGTCCAGTATTTTGTTGTGGGTGGGCTGCCAGACTAACTCAGGTACCGACCGGCGTGAGGTCAGGTATCTGGTTAGTCTTCCCTGGGGGGGGGGGATGTGTGGCGAAACCAACCTCGCCACTGGGTTTTGGAGAGGACTGTTTAAAAGCCTCTTGCCTCAGGATTATGGCCCATAGTAACTGTAAAGGAGAAGACAGACCGGCCGCACAGCTTAAATCTGTCTGTAGAATTGTATTTTATGTTATTATGCGTTCGGGTAAATTGTATGTTATGTGAGGGCACCCAGATAGCTAATATCATTGTATTTGTGTATTCTGAGTGCCATTCACCTAATGATATGCACTCAGACTTGAGCTATCTGGGGATATGTTAAATGTCTGTGTTTGCTGTGGGGGTGTGCCATTGTGTGTTTGGGTGGTGATTCCTGTCCTGTTGTCTCCACATGTGTATTGGCGATCTCCCCTTTGTCCTGAGAGATAATTGGATTGTGTTCGGTCGTCTCCGGGACAGAGGGGAGGAAACCATGATGCATTGTGGGGATATGTTGTATCTGTCCTGTATCTGCAAAAACTGTAATAAAAACCAGGCTGGGTGTGCCAGCACTTCAGATCACTGCTGACCCTCAAGACGGAGCCTTGTCTCGTTATTGGGGGATTCCCTGTATGCTGTTGGAGACTGATTGCCAGGAGTGTAAGCTGACTGTACGCTTTTCCTGTTCGTCTGACTGACAGCTACTTGTGAGGTTCCAGTTTGGAGTGCTATTTTGTATCCAGTTCGGGAGGTTGGTGTTCTGCAGTAGCTGTGCCTGTCTCTCGGAAAGGGGCATATCGCCTAAACGGACTTTAACCCCTTGTCTGCGGAAACGGTCCGTTACAGATACCTTATAAAAATATGTATTACTTAACATTCCCCATATGGCTACTTTATGTTGGCATTATTTTGTAAATGCCATTTTTTTTTTTTTAGGACGTTAGAAGACTTAGAATATGAGAAGCAATTCTTCTTAAAATGTTTAAGAAACTTTCCAAAAAACACTTAAGGACCAGTTCAGGTCTGAAGTCACTTTGTGGAGCTTACATAGTGGAAACCCCCCATAAAATACCCCATTGTAGAAACTACACCCCTCAAGTTACTCAAAACTAATTTTACAAACTTGTTAACCCAGATTTTCCACTTGAATCCATTTTTTTCTTTAACCACTTAAGGACACCAGGTTTATACCCCCCTAAGTGACCAGGCCCTTTTTTACAAATCGGCACTTCACAACTTTAGCCGTTTATTGCTCGGTCATGCAACTTGGCACCCAAATGAAATTTACCTCCTTTTCTTCTCACAAATACAGCTTTCTTTTGGTGGTATTTAATTGCTGCCAAGATTTTTAGTTTTTCCGATATTAATCAAAATAGGCCGCAATTTTTTTTTTAAAAAGTGTATTTTTAACTTTCTCTGGTTAAATTGTTCAAATATAATTACATTTCTATACAAGTTTGCAGGATTTATTGTGCTACATGTCTTTGATAAAAAAAAATCCAATAAGTGTATATTTATTGGTTTGCGCAAAAGTTATAGCGTTTACAAACTATGGTACAAAAATGTGAATTTCCGCATTTTGAGGCAGCTCTGAGTTCCTGAGCACCTGTCATGTTTCTTGAGGTGCTAGAATGCCAGGATAGTATAAATACCCCCCAAATGACCCCATTTTAGGAAGAAGACACCCCAAAGTATTCACGGAGGGGCATGGTGGGTTCATGTATGATTTAATTTTTTTTCACAAGTTAGTGGAAAAAATGACACTTTCTGAGAAAAAAAAGAATAATAAAGTTTCCATTTCTGCTAACTTCTGGCAAAAAAAAAATAAAAAATCTCCCACGGACTCACTATGCCCCTCAGTGAATACCTTGGGGTGTCTACTTTCCGAAATGGGGTCATTTGTGGGGTGTGAGCAACCCTGTAAAGCCTAAAAGTACTCGTTGGCCTTTCGGTCCCTTTACCCACCTAGGCTGCAAAAAAGTGTCACACATGTGGTATCGCCGTACTCAGAAGAAGTAGGGCAATGTGTTTTGGGGTGTATTTTTACATATACCCATACTGTGTGTGAGAAATATCTCAATTTTTTTTATAAAAATTTCTCAATTTGCAGAGATATTTTTTTCACCCAGCATGGGTATATGTAAAAAGACACCCCAAAACACATTGCCCTACTTCTCCTGAGTACGGCGATACCACATGTGTGACACTTTTTTGCAGCCTAGGTGCGCAAAGGGGCCCAAATTCCAATGAGTACCTTTTAGGAGGGCATTTTTAGACATTTGGATTCCAGACTTCTTCTCACGCTTATGGCCCCTAAAATGCCAGGGCAGTATAAATACCCCACAAGTGCCCCCATTTTGGAAAGAAGACACCCTACACTCTACACTATAGAGTACCCCACAGTATATAGTAGAGCAGTATAGCAGCCCACAGTATACAACACCTCACAGTACACAGCACCCAAAACAATACACAATACAGCCCCCCACACTATACAGTACAGCAGTATAGCACTCCACACTATACCGCACCCTCAGTATACATTATACAGACCCTCACAGTATACAGTACAGCAGTATAGCCCCCCCACTATACAGGCCCCCCCCCACACTATACAGGCCCCCCCACAGTATACAGCCCCCCTCACAGTATACAGGCCCACACACAGTATACAGCCCACCACACAGTATACAGCCCACCACACAGTATACTGCCCACCACACAGTATACAGCCCACCACACAGTATACAGGCCCCCACACAGTATACAGTCCCACACAGTATATAGTCCCACACAGTATACAGTCCCACACAGTATACAGCCCCCCACACTATACAGCACCCCACTATACAGTAGTTTGCAGTATATTAACATAACAGCCCCTGTCACCTTTTTTTGATGTAATCTTCACACAAAAAAGCTCCACAGTTAACTTCTGCAACACTCCACAGGACCTGTGATGACCTCATAGCCATGTGACCAGTAATTGCTAGGTTACTGGTCACATGGTGATGATGTCATTAAGGTCCTAAATCACAACTTTAACTCAGTACGATCATGATGCCTGGACTCCTGGTAGAGCTGACAGCCTGACACCCGGGGCAGTGGCTAGCAGGGCTCAAGAGGCAGATGCCTTGGGCCCCCCAGGAGCAACTGGGCCCGGGGCAGCTGCCCCTTTTGCCCCTTGGTAAAGACGGCCCTGCCACTATCAACCAAACGACTACCCGCATACACAGGGTAACTGTAGCCAGTACAAGGTTACAGGAAGCCAGCCTACACAGTAACAAAGAGTGACAGAACCACACTGTGATACAAACAGAAATGCATCTATGCACAGACCTGGTTCACACAAAAGTCCACAGCCAGCACGCATTGAAGAAACAGCACACATGGGAACACCCACAACCAGTACACAAAGCGCATGCAGCCAGCCTGCACGGCACTTGTGACAGGAACAACAGAGTTATATGTACATGGGGAGACACAAACATAGGCATCAGTTCACACACAACACTGCAGCCAGCACGCAGCCCCAAGTAACCAGCATACACAGGGTTCAGTCTACAGCTAATATGCGAGAGAGACTGCAGCCAGCCTGCACGGCAGCAGTGACAAGAACTGCACAGAGATGCAGACACAGGGAGTACACACATTCACAGGCATAGTTCACACAAGACACCGCAGCCAGCACATAGCCCCAAGCAACCAGCATACACAGGAGTCAGTATGCAACCAGAACACGAGAGGGCATGCAGCCAGCATACACTGTCACAAAGAACTGCACCATGACAATATGCAGCAGCCATTTTAGAAAAAATCTGATTCATTACCAGGAAGCGTGAAGAAATTTGAATTTGCGCCGAACCTTTCCTGAAATTCTGATTGAATTCAACTCAATTTTCATTCACTCAACACTAATAAATACTTTGTGAAGCCCTTTACCTTTAAACCTTAGAGAACAGTGACTGGAGCGACTGCCCAATCACTGGCCTCTAATTTTGCAAGACCTTGTAGCTCATATTACACTTGGGACTAGAGCTGAGCAAAGCTTTGGAAAAATTCGATTTGGCAACTTCGCCAAAGGTTGAAAGAAATTTCATTTGTTCCGAATTAATTTGTCACAAATCGCAAAAAATCAGGTACAGTATACCCAGGCCAATCTGTCTAATCATATTCTTCCCACATGGTGGCCCAATATCGGTGTGAAAGCTTGAAACTTAAATGCTATGTACACCTTTGGAGTCATTTTTTTAATGATTGCACTTAACTTATTTTTGGTTAAAAATCGTATTTTCAAATGGCCTTTATTAAAAATATTGAGCTGTTTAGTCAGAAAGGGTTAACAGTTTTTATAAGGCTTATTGCACTCGGCCGTGTTTCCCCCGTGGCCGTATTGCGGCCTGCATACGGCGGGTCCGCAATACACGGGACACCGGCCGTGTTCATTCCAGACACGAAGTACTTTTGTGGGGTTCCATTCCATGCTTCCTTTCTGCAAAAAGATAGAACTTGTCCTATCTTTTTGCGGGATGGACGCATCGTGAACCCTATTCACGATCCTCATGCGGCATCCCCACGGTCGGTGCTTGTGCATTGCGGACCACAATTTGCGATCCGCAGCACGGGCACGGCCAAAACACGAGGTCTAACTGTGCTACTGGTACTTTCACTTTCACTTTGTGCCAATTTCCCTTATCTCTAAACTAAGAGGTCATAAACACTTACTTAACCCCTTCTACCCCGGGCCAGTTTTCGCCCTCCTGCTCAGGCCATTTTTTGCAAATCTGACATGTGTCACTTTATGTGATAATAACTTTGGAACACTTTTATTTATCCAAGCCATTCTGAGACTGCTTTCTAGTGACACATTGTACTTCATGATAGTCATAAATTTGAGGCAATATATTTCACCTTTATTTTAGAAAAAAATCACAAATTTACCAAAAATTTTAAAAAATTAGCAATTTTCAAAATTTCTATTTCTCTGCTTTTAAAACAGAAAGTGATACCTTATAAAAATATGTATTACTTAACATTCCCCATATGGCTACTTTATGTTGGCATTATTTTGTAAATGCCATTTTTTTTTTTTTAGGACGTTAGAAGACTTAGAATATGAGAAGCAATTCTTCTTAAAATGTTTAAGAAACTTTCCAAAAAACACTTAAGGACCAGTTCAGGTCTGAAGTCACTTTGTGGAGCTTACATAGTGGAAACCCCCCATAAAATACCCCATTGTAGAAACTACACCCCTCAAGTTACTCAAAACTAATTTTACAAACTTGTTAACCCAGATTTTCCACTTGAATCCATTTTTTTCTTTAACCACTTAAGGACACCAGGTTTATACCCCCCTAAGTGACCAGGCCCTTTTTTACAAATCGGCACTTCACAACTTTAGCCGTTTATTGCTCGGTCATGCAACTTGGCACCCAAATGAAATTTACCTCCTTTTCTTCTCACAAATACAGCTTTCTTTTGGTGGTATTTAATTGCTGCCAAGATTTTTAGTTTTTCCGATATTAATCAAAATAGGCCGCAATTTTTTTTTTAAAAAGTGTATTTTTAACTTTCTCTGGTTAAATTGTTCAAATATAATTACATTTCTATACAAGTTTGCAGGATTTATTGTGCTACATGTCTTTGATAAAAAAAAATCCAATAAGTGTATATTTATTGGTTTGCGCAAAAGTTATAGCGTTTACAAACTATGGTACAAAAATGTGAATTTCCGCATTTTGAGGCAGCTCTGAGTTCCTGAGCACCTGTCATGTTTCTTGAGGTGCTAGAATGCCAGGATAGTATAAATACCCCCCAAATGACCCCATTTTAGGAAGAAGACACCCCAAAGTATTCACGGAGGGGCATGGTGGGTTCATGTATGATTTAATTTTTTTTCACAAGTTAGTGGAAAAAATGACACTTTCTGAGAAAAAAAAGAATAATAAAGTTTCCATTTCTGCTAACTTCTGGCAAAAAAAAAAATAAAAAATCTCCCACGGACTCACTATGCCCCTCAGTGAATACCTTGGGGTGTCTACTTTCCGAAATGGGGTCATTTGTGGGGTGTGAGCAACCCTGTAAAGCCTAAAAGTACTCGTTGGCCTTTCGGTCCCTTTACCCACCTAGGCTGCAAAAAAGTGTCACACATGTGGTATCGCCGTACTCAGAAGAAGTAGGGCAATGTGTTTTGGGGTGTATTTTTACATATACCCATACTGTGTGTGAGAAATATCTCAATTTTTTTTATAAAAATTTCTCAATTTGCAGAGATATTTTTTTCACCCAGCATGGGTATATGTAAAAAGACACCCCAAAACACATTGCCCTACTTCTCCTGAGTACGGCGATACCACATGTGTGACACTTTTTTGCAGCCTAGGTGCGCAAAGGGGCCCAAATTCCAATGAGTACCTTTTAGGAGGGCATTTTTAGACATTTGGATTCCAGACTTCTTCTCACGCTTATGGCCCCTAAAATGCCAGGGCAGTATAAATACCCCACAAGTGCCCCCATTTTGGAAAGAAGACACCCCAAGGTATTCCGTGAGGGGCATGGTGAGTTCATAGAAGATTTTTTTTTTTTGGCACAAGTTAGCGGAAATAGATCTTTTTTTTTCACACAAAGTCTCCCTTTCCACTAACTTGGGACAAAAAGTTCAATCTTTCATGGACTCAATATGCCCCTCAGCGAATACCTTAGGGTGTCTTCTTTCCAAAATAGGGTCATTTGTGGGGTGTTTGTACTGCCCTGACATTTGAGGGTCTCCACAATCATTACGTGTATGGCCAGCATTAGGAGTTTCTGCTATTCTCCTTATATTGAGCATACGGGTAATGAGATTTTTTTTTTTTTCGTTCTGCCTCTGGGCTGAAAGAAAAAATGAACGGCACAGTTTTCTTCAATTGGCATCGATCAATGTGGATGAAAAAAAGGTGAAAAAGAGGGGAAAGGCGTTTGCCAGGACATAGGAGCTCCGCCCAACATCCGAACCCACTCAGCTCGTATGCCCTGGCAAACCAGATTTCTCCATTCACATCAATCGATGTGGATGAATAAATCATTGCCAGAATTTATTTATTTTTTATAAAAAATGTTTGCCAAAGCATATGAACACCGCCCCTCAGCTCATAAGCCTCGGCAAACGTATCTTTTTTACTGCAGAGGAGAAATCTCGTTTTGCAGCGCCGCATACACTGTCTTTGTGTAATCTGACAGCAGCGCAATGCTTCTGTCAGAATGCACATCAGTGCTGCAGCTGGTTGATCGCTTGGTCCACCTAGAAGGTAAAGAAAAAAATAAAATAAAAATTATTGACATCAACTTTTATAAACTTTATAAACTTTATATAACATTTGAAACAGAACATTAACTTTTTTGCTTACCTGTGATTTTTATTTTTATTTATTTTTTACCTTTAGAGGACAAACCTCTCCTTCCCCATGGGACAATGTTCAAAGCGCAATTCACCCAGAGATGTGGCAAAGTACATTATGCACTTTGTCCCAGGTGAAAGGAGAGGTTTGTGGCAGCTCTGTGTGAAAGGGCCCTAAGACCCCTGTGTGCCTGTCCTGTGTCACGCAATCCTTACACTAATAGTGTACCTGTGTGTGGTACTTGCTTAAACACTCCCCTATGCATAGGGAAGGCTGGTCAGGACAGTCAGGACAAAAAAAGGTGGCGTCACACCTTATTTCACCCTTGCTACAGACACAACATCTTTTTCTTGGGGAACGCTGAGTTGGGGTTCCAGGATAGACACTCGGGAAGTGTCTACCATGTAGCCGGCTAACTACATCAGGGACTTGGGGCACGGACCCTCCTGGATACAGGAGTTCCAAAATGATCTCTTCCTGGAATTTTAGGAAGGATCCTGTTCTCCCAGCCTTACTGTAGAGAACAAAACTATTATACAGAGCCAATTGAATTAAATAAACAGACACCTTATACCAGCATCTGGTGCGTCGGGACACTAAATAGGGAGCCAACATCTGGTCATTGAAGTCCACCCCTCCCATGTGAAGGTTATAGTCGTGGACAGAGAGGGGTTTCTCAATGACTCTAGTTGCCTTTTCAATTTGTACTGTTGTGTCTGCGTGAATGGTGGACAGAAGGAAAACGTCCCCTCTTGTCCCTCCACTTCACCGCAAACAAGGCAGCCCTCTCCCCCCGTGCAAGTCGGGTACTAACGAGCCATTGGGGGAAGCTCTGGCGACTAGGTTGTGCTGTGCCACAGCATTGAATTCCAACTAGATGTAAGTGCCGAAAGAGGGCCACGCTTGAGTAAAATTGTCTACGTATAAGTGGTACCCCTTGTGGAGTAAGGGTGACACCAAGTCCCAGACAATCTTGCCACTGCTCCCCAGGTAGTCAGGACATCCGGCCGGCTCCAGTTTTGAGTATTTTCCCTCATAGACCCTAAAACGATATGTATAGCCTGTGGCCCTTTCACAGAGCTTATACAGTTTGACCCCATATCGGGCGCGCTTGCTGGGGATGTACTGTTTGATGCCAAGGCGCCCAGTAAAGTGTACTAGGGACTCGTCTATGCAGATGTTCTGATTGGGGGTATACGCATCTGCAAATCTGGATGACGAATGGTCTATGAGGGGCTGAATTTTGTGGAGCCGGTCATAAGCAGGGTCGCCTCTTGGTTGACAGGTTTCATTGTCAGTAAAATGCATAAAGCGCATGATGGCCTCAAAACGTGCCCTGGACATAGCAGCAGAGAACATGGGCATGTAATGTATTGGGTCTTTAGACCAATAGGACCGCAATAATTTTTTTTTAGTTAAACCCATGCTGAGGAGAAGGCCCAAAAATATTTTAAATTCGGAAACTGTGACTGGTTTCCACCGGAAAGGCTGGGCATAGAAGCTTTCCGGATTGGCGGTAACATACTGTGTGGCGTAGCGGTTGGTATCTGCCACAACTAAGTCATATAGATCCGGGGTGAAGAACAGCTCAAAAAACTCGAGGGCTGATCCTAAATGAGCTGTCTCCACTCAAACTCCAGACTGGGCGGTGAAAGGGGCAATACGGTTGCGGCGGAAGCAGGGGAGTGCCAATTTGGGTTTGCAAGCACCTCTGGGAGACTAAGGGCTCTACGGGCCTGTGAACGTGGTGGCTGAGATGGGGGAGTTACTGCACGTGCCACCGTACCAGCTTGAACTGCCCTTCAGGTGCTCGCCACTTCACCAGGGAATACGGCAGTGCTGGTAGAAGGTCCAGGATATGCTACCATAAAAAAGATCAGCACTAGCATCACTCTGCTGCAAATTAGGCTCATCACGCGGGGTATGCAGAACACTGACATGGGATCGGGTACGCCTGACCGTAGCAGGGACCTCAACATCGTCATCTTCGCTAGCGGTTAGAGTGCCACTGCTGTCTACAGGTTCATATTCTGAACCACTGGATTCAGCGTGTGAGGCGCCCCCATCGCTTTCATCCATCACTGCCAGAATCCTGTAGGCCTCTTCAGGGGAATACCCCTTATTTGACATTTTGGACTAAATTTAGGGGGTATTACTCTGAGACTACCCAGGAAAAAGAGCAAACCTGCCTAGTAAAAAGGAGTGCTTGCAAAGTAAAGCTGCGATCACTAATAAAGATCCAGAAAGCTCAAAAGTGATCTTTATAGCGCCGCAGCGATTTTACGGTGTTTTTGCAGTGATCAGAAAAAAAAAATCTGTAACTGCGGTGGGGCGGACTGAACGCAAGGGTGCGCACAAGATCAGGCCTGATCGGGCGAACACTGCGTTTTTTGTAGAGCCTAAGGTGACCCTAATGTACTTATATAGATCTGATTGCGATCAGTCTTGATCACTTACAGATACTATATAGTACTAGTGCTGATTAGCGACAGCAATGACGCTAATCAGCGACTAATCAGTGACTGCGGTGCGGTGGGCTGGGCGCTAACTACCTAACAAGTAGATAGGTAACTGGCGGTGATAAGGGACCCTTACAGGGGGGTGATCAATGACAGAGGGGTGACAGGGGGGTGATCAGGGAGTCTAATATGGGTGATCAGGGGTTAATAAGGGGTTAATAAGTGACAGGGGGGGTGTAATGTGTGTGTGTGTATGATGATTGGTGCTACTTACAGAGCTGCCTGTGTCCTCTGGTGGTCGATCCAAGCAAAAGGGACCACCAGAGGACCAGGTAGCAGGTATATCAGACGCTATTTACAAAATAGCGTCTGACATACCTCTTTGATTGGATCTTTTAAAAATCTACAGCCTGCCAGCCAATGATCGCTGCCGGCAGGCTGTAGATGAACTTTTGAACTGTGCAATCCTGTGAACGCACTCTCCTGTGAGAGCGCGTTCACAGGAAATCTCGGCTCACACAAGATGACGCCAAGAGGTTAAAATATCGAGGGTTAACAGCCAAACAAAACTCAATATTTATTACCCTGATTCTGCGGTTTACAGAAACACCCCACATGTGGTTGTAAACTGATGTAAGGGCACACGGCAGGGTGCAGAAGAAAAGGAGGGCCATATGGTTTTTGGAAGGTAGATTTTGCTGGACTGGTTTTTAGATGCCGTGTTCCATTTAAAACCTCCCTGATGCACCCTTACAGTAGAAAATCAGAAAAGGTGACCCCATTTTGGAAACTAGGGGATAAGATGCCAGGTTTATTGGTACTATTTTGGGGTACATGTGATTTTGAATTGCTATAAATGATGTTTTTGTGAGGCAAGGTAACCAAAAAATGACTGTTTTGGCACCGGTTTTATTTAGTATTTTCTACAACATTCATCTGACAAGTTAGAACATGTGCTATTTTTATAGAGCAGGTTGTTATGGACGCAATGATATCAAATATTTCTACTTTATTTGCTTATTTCAGTTTTACATAATAAAGCATTTTTGAAAACAAATTATGTTTTTGTGTCTCCATTTTCTGAACGCCATATTTTTTTATTTTTCTGCCGAATGTCAAATTTTTTGATCGAAGAGTTGATGTTTTTATTGGTACCATTTTTGGGTAGATAAGATTTTTTGATCATTCATTATTACACTTTAAGATGCAAGGTGACCAAAAAATTGGTTGTTTTGGCACAGTTTTTATATATTTATTTTTACAGCGTTAACCTGAGTGGTTAGTTGACATTTGTATACAGCAGATCGTTTTGGACGTTGCAATACCTAATATGTATACTTTTTCTTATATATTTAAGTTTTACACAATAATAGCATTTTTGAAACAAAAAAAAAGGTGTTTTAGTGTCTCCATAGTCTTAGAGCTTTTTTATTTTTTGACCGACTGTTTTAGGTAAGATCTAATTTTTTGAGGGATGAAGTGACAGTTTGATTGGTACTATTTTGGGGGCATACACCTTTTTGATCACTTGGTGTTGCACTTTATGTGATGTTAGGTGACAAAAAATAGCTTTTTTGGCACTGTTTTTATTTTATTATTTTACGGTGTTTACCTGAGTGTTTACCTCATTTTTGTGGGATGAGGTGATGGTTTGATTGGTACTGTTTTGAGGGGCATACACCTTTTTGATCGCTTGGTTTTGCAATTTTTGTGATGTAAGGCGACAAAAAACTTTTTGGGGCACTGTTTTAATATTTTTTTTTTTACGATGTTCAGCTGAGGGGTTAGGTCATGTAATATTTTTATAGAGCTGGTTGTTACAGATGCAGCAATACCTAATATGTATATTTATTTATTTATTTCACTTTAACACAACAATAGCATTTTTGAAACAAAAAATAATCTTTTGATGTCCCCATGTTCTGAGAGCTATAGTTGTTTTATTTTTTTGAGTGATTTTCTTATGTATGGGCTCATCTTTTGTGGGATGATATGATGGTTTTATTGGTACCATTTTGTAGGACAGACGCCTTTTTGACCATCTGACCACGGCATAGAAGGGACTAATCCACCTGTATCTGTTTTTACAGTGCTGCCGACGAATATAGCAGGGGCCCGGCTATCAGGGACTGCCCCTACAGTGATCGGGCATGCAACGCTCCGATGCCCGCCCGATCACCATGACGTAATAGTACGTCAAAATACGACAAGTCACTTGCCGCCATGACGTACTATTACGTCATATGTCGGGAAGGGGTTAAGTCACATTCTTATCAGTGAGATAAGGATTGAGCTTTAACAGTGTTTATAATGTGAGAAAGTAGAGATAAGAAGTCCTTAAAACTGCAGCAAGAGTGCAGGGAGAGCATAGGAGACTGCTGAACTACAAACTCTGCTGCAATGTATTGCCTTGTACATAACTGTGCTGTGCATCAATATTCAAATAGTGGCCTCATGACAGAGTGGGGAGGGTGACAGCAACAGCAGTAACAGTTCCAATAGTGGCTCCATGACAGAGTGTGGAGGGTGACAGCAGCAATAGCAGTGGCAGTGACAGTAATGGCCCCATAACAGAGGGTGGGAGGGTGGAAGCACCAATAGCAGTAACAGTGACAGTAGTGGCCCCATGGAAGTGGGGAGGGTGGCAGCAGCATCAGTGGCAGTTACAGTGATAATAGTGAGCCATGACAGAGTGGGGAGGGTGGCATCAGCAGCAGTGGCAATAACAGTGACAATAGTGGCAAAATGTATCATAGCGGCCCCATGAGTTTTACACAATAATAGCATTTTTGAAACAAAAAAAAAGATGTTTTAGTGTCTCCATAGTCTTAGAGCTTTTTTATTTTTTGACCGACTGTTTTAGGTAAGATCTAATTTTTTGAGGGATGAAGTGACAGTTTGATTGGTACTATTTTTGGGGCATACACCTTTTTGATCACTTGGTGTTGCACTTTATGTGATGTTAGGTGACAAAAAATAGCTTTTTTGGCACTGTTTTTATTTTATTATTTTACGGTGTTTACCTGAGTGTTTATCCTCATTTTTGTGGGATGAGGTGATGGTTTGATTGGTACTGTTTTGAGGGGCCTACACCTTTTTGATCGCTTGGTTTCGCAATTTTTGTGATGTAAGGCGACAAAAAACTTTTTGGGGCACTGTTTTAATATTTTTTTTTTTACGATGTTCAGCTGAGGGGTTAGGTCATGTGATATTTTTATAGAGCTGGTTGTTACAGATGCAGCAATACCTAATATGTATATTTATTTATTTATTTCACTTTAACACAACAATAGCATTTTTGAAACAAAAAATAATCTTTTAACCCCTTAGGGACACAGCCTTTTTACACCTTAGGACCAGGCCATTTTTTGCAAATCTGACCAGTGTCACTTTAAGTGCTCATAACTTTAAAACGCTTTGACTTATCCAGGCCGTTCTGAGATTGTTTTTTCGTCACATATTGTACTTCATGACACTGGTGAAATGAAGTCAAAAAAATATTTTTTTTTGCACCAAAAAATACCTAATTTAACAAATTTTTGGAAAAATTTGCAAATTTCAAAGTTTCAGTTTCTCTACTTCTGTAATACATAGTAATACCCCCAAAAATTGTGATGACTTTACATTCCCCATATGTCTACTTTATGTTTGAATTGTTTTGGGAATGATATTTTATTTTTTGGGGATGTTATAAGGCTTAGAAGTTTAGAAGCAAATCTTGAAATTTTTCAGCAATTTACAAAAACGACATTTTTAGGGACCAGTTCAGGTCTGAAGTCACTTTGCGAGGCTTACATAATAGAAACCACCCAAAAATGACCCCATCTAAGAAACTACACCCCTCAAGGTATTCAAAACTGATTTTACATACGTTGTTAACCCTTTAGGTGTTGCACAAGAGTTATTGGCAAATGGGGATGAAATTTGAGAATTTCTTTTTTTTGTCAAATTTTTTATTTTAACCCATTTTTTCCACTAACAAAGCAAGGGTTAACAGCCAAACAAGACTGTATCTTTATTACCCTGACTCTGCCGTTTACAGAAACACCCAATATGTGGCCGTAAACTACTGTACGGCCACACAGCGGGGCATAGAGTGAAAGGTGCGCCGTTTGGTTTTTGGAGGGCTGATTTTTATGGACTGGTTTATTTACACCATGTCCCATTTGAAGACCCCTGATGCACCCCTAGAGTAGAAACTCCCTAAAAGTGACCCCATCTAAGAAACTACACCCCTCAAGGTATTCAAAACTGATTTTACATTCGTCGTTAACCCTTTAGGTGTTGCGCAAGAGTTATTGGCAAATGGGGATGAAATTGGAAAATTTCATTTTTTTGTCTAATTTTCCATTTTAACCCATTTTTTCCACTAACAAATCAAGGGTTAACAGCCAAACAAGACTGTATCTTTATTACCCTGACTCTGCCGTTTACAGAAACACCCAATATGTGGCCGTAAACTACTGTACGGCCACACAGCGGGGCATAGAGTGAAAGGTGCGCCGTTTGGTTTTTGGAGGGCTGATTTTTATGGACTGGTTTATTTACACCATGTCCCATTTGAAGACCCCTGATGCACCCCTAGAGTAGAAACTCCCTAAAAGTGACCCCATCTAAGAAACTACACCCCTCAAGGTATTCAAAACTGATTTTACATTCGTCGTTAACCCTTTAGGTGTTGCGCAAGAGTTATTGGCAAATGGGGATGAAATTGGAAAATTTCATTTTTTTGCCTTATTTTCCATTTTAACCCATGTTTTCTACTAACAAAGCAAGGGTTAACAGCCAAACAAGACTGTATCTTTATTACCCTGACTCTGCCGTTTACAGAAATACCCAATATGTGGCCGTACACTACTGTACGGCCACACAGCGGGGCGTAGAGTGAAAGGTGCGCCGTTTGGTTTTTGGAGGGCTGATTTTTATGGACTGGTTTATTTACACCATGTCCCATTTGAAGACCCCTGATGCACCCCTAGAGTAGAAACTCCCTAAAAGTGACCCCATCTAAGAAACTACACCCCTCAAGGTATTCAAAACTGATTTTACATTCGTCGTTAACCCTTTAGGTGTTGCGCAAGAGTTATTGGCAAATGGGGATGAAATTTGCAAATTTCATTTTTTTGTCTAATTTTCCATTTTAACCCATTTTTTCCACTAACAAATCAAGGGTTAACAGCCAAACAAGACTGTATCTTTATTACCCTGACTCTGCCGTTTACAGAAACACCCAATATGTGGCCGTAAACTACTGTACGGCCACACAGCGGGGCATAGAGTGAAAGGTGCGCCGTTTGGTTTTTGGAGGGCTGATTTTTATGGACTGGTTTATTTACACCATGTCCCATTTGAAGACCCCTGATGCACCCCTAGAGTAGAAACTCCCTAAAAGTGACCCCATCTAAGAAACTACACCCCTCAAGGTATTCAAAACTGATTTTACATTCGTCGTTAACCCTTTAGGTGTTGCGCAAGAGTTATTGGCAAATGGGGATGAAATTGGAAAATTTCATTTTTTTGCCTTATTTTCCATTTTAACCCATGTTTTCTACTAACAAAGCAAGGGTTAACAGCCAAACAAGACTGTATCTTTATTACCCTGACTCTGCCGTTTACAGAAATACCCAATATGTGGCCGTACACTACTGTACGGCCACACAGCGGGGCGTAGAGTGAAAGGTGCGCCGTTTGGTTTTTGGAGGGCTGATTTTTACGGACCGGTTTATTTACACCGTGTCCTGTTTCAACCCCCCTGATGCACCCCTGGAGTCGAAACTCCCTAAAAGTGACCCCATTTTGGAAACTACGGGATAAGGTGGCATTTTTTGGGGGAGTATTTTTAGGGTAAATATAATTTTTGGTTGCTCTATATTACATTTTTGTGAGGTAAGGTTACCAAAAATTGAAATTCTGATATTTCATCTCCATTTGCCATTAACTGTTGAGGAACACCTAAAGGGTTAATAAAGTTTGTATAATCATTTTTGAATACCTTGAGGGGTGTAGTTTCTTAGATGGGGTCAATTTTAGGGAGTTTTTACTCTAGGGGGGCATCAGGGGGGCTTCAAAAGGGATATGGTGTCAATAAAAAAGGCCATCAAAATCGGCCTTCCAGAAACCATGTCGGTCCTTTCCTTTTGCAGCCTCCCTTTTACGGATACAGCAGTTTACGACCACAAATGTGGCGTTTCTGTAAACTGCAGTATCAGGGTAATAAATTTTAACTTTTGTTTGGTTGTTAACCCTTGTTTTCTTACCGGAAAAAACGGACTGAAATGGAAAAGTGCCAAAAATAGCGGTTTTGGCACCGTTTTTTTGTTTTTTTTTTAACCGTGTTAATCTGGGTAGTTAGGTCATGGGATATTGTTATAGAGGAGATTCTTACGGACGCGGCAATATCTAATAAGTCTACTTTTTTTTACAATTATTTAGGTTTTTGACTATATTATCTTTTTTGATACAACTTTTTTTTTTGGGTATCTCTAAAGTCTAAGTGTAATTTTTTTAATTTTCTTTTAGCCAATTATCTTATGTGGGGGCTCATTTTTTGCGGGATGAGCGGACGGTTTTATTGGCACTATTTTGGGGGCTATATGACTTTTTGATCGCTTGCTATGAAACTTTTTGTTATGTAAGGTGACAAAAAAAAATTTTTTGCACCTATTTTTTTTTTTTTTTTTTTACTGTGTTAATCTGGGGGGTTGGGTCATGGGGTATTTTTATAGAGGAGATTCTTACGGACGTGGCGATACCTAATAAGTCAACTTTTTTTTTACAATAATTTAGGTTTTAGACTATATTATCCTTTTTGATACCCTAAAAAAAAATTTGTATCTCTAAAGTCTAAGAGTCATTTTCAATTTTTTTTTTTATCTGATTATCTTATGTGGGGGCTCATTTTTTGCGGGATGAGATGACGGTTGTATTGGCACTAATTTGGGGGCTATATGACTTTTTGATCGCTTGCTTTTTATTATGTAAGGTGACAAAAAAAAAACTTTTTTTGCACCTTTTTTTTTTTTCTGGACCGTGTTAGGCTACTTTCACACTAGCGTTCGGGCGGATCCGTTCAGAACGGATCCGCCCATAATAATGCAGACGGAGGCTCCGTTCAGTACGGATCCGTCTGCATTATTTTAGCAAAAAAAAGCTAAGTGTGAAAATAGCCTAGTACGGATCCGTCCAGACTTTCAATGTAAAGTCAATGGGGGACGGATCCGCTTGAAGATTGAGCCACATTGTGGCATCTTCAAACGGATCCGTCCCCATTGACTTACATTGAAAGTCTGGACGGATCCGTACGGATCCGCACGCCTCCGCACGGCCAGGCGGACACCCGAACGCTGCAAGCAGCGTTCAGCTGTCCGCCTGTCCGTGCGGAGGCGAGCGGAGCGGAGGCTGAACGCCGCCAGACTGATGCAGTCTGAGCGGATCCGCCTCCATTCAGACTGCATCAGGGCTGGACGGCTGCGTTCGGGTCCGCTCGTGAGCTCCTTCAAACGGAGCTCACGAACGGAATACCGAACGCTAGTGTGAAAGCAGCCTTAATCTGGGGGGTTAGGTCATGGGGCATTTTTATAGAGGAGATTATTACAGACGCGGCAATACCTATGTCTACTTTTAATAAATTATTTTAGTTTTTTTGGGTGTCTCAAGTCTGAGAACCATTTTTTTTTTTTTATCCCATGTCAGTCCTAAATTGGGATATAAATTTAGTACTCCATGGAAGTGTGATACTCCCTGAAGCAACCGTCAATGCAGAGGCCCGGATGATCGGGGCATGTGTCGCACTGAGTAGTCGTGTCCTTCCGTATCCCCCTCCTGCGACACACTCTGCACTTTTTTTGGGTTCGTCCCTTCTTTCCAGTATGGGGGACCACACCTGGAAAGTGTTGGCCAGGGACGATCCGGGCGCCTACAGTTCCCGAGGTACTCCGGCCTGCTCTTTCCCGGTCCGAAAAGATCAGGGCCTTGAGGACTGCCTCATAGAACTGGAGGAATGTCCCTGTGCTGCCAGCGCTTCGGGATAGTACAAAAGAGTTGTACATGGCAACCTGCACCAAGTAGACCGCAACTTTTTTGTACCATGCCCGGGTTTTGCGCATGGCGTTATATGGCTTGAGGACTTGATCCGAGAGATCAACTCCTCCCATATACCGATTGTAGGCGACGATACAATCGGGCTTGAGGACCGTTGCCGCGGTACCTCGCACAGGGACAGGGGTGATGCCGTTACCATGAATTGTGGACAGCATAAGGACATCCCTCTTGTCCTTATACCTGACCAGCAACAGGTTTCCAGTGGTAAGGGCACGGGTCTCACCCCTGGGGATGGGTACCTGGAGGGGGTGGGCAGGGAGGCCGCGTTGATTTTTCCGCACGGTCCCACAAGCGGACGTGGATCTGGCGGCAAGGGACTGGAACAAGGGGATACTGGTATAAAAGTTATCCACGTACAAGTGGTAACCCTTATCCAGCAGTGGGTACATAAGGTCCCACACGAGTTTCCCGGTAACACCCAGAGTGGGGGGACATTCTGGTGGTTGAATCCGGGAATCTCGCCCCTCGTACACACGAAATTTGTAAGTGTACCCTGAGGTACTCTCACAAATTTTGTATAGCTTCACGCCATACCTCGCCCGCTTGGAAGGCACATACTGGCGGAAAATGAGTCTCCCCTTGAACGCAATGAGAGACTCATCAACCACGACCTCCCTTCCAGGTACATAGGCCTCCATGAATTTGGCCCCAAAGTGATCGATGACCGGCCGTATCTTGTACAGACGGTCATGGGCAGGATCACCTCGGGGTGGACATGCTGCATTATCGGAATAATGCAGACATTTCCTGATGGCCTCAAACCGGGAGCGTGTCATAACCGTACTGTAAAGTGGGGTCTGATATAGGACGTCCCCACTCCAGTACAGCCTGGCACTGGGTTTCTTGACCAGGCCCATATGCAGCACGAGGCCCCAAAATGTCCTCATTTCGGCTGCACTGACCGGCGTCCAGCCACCGGGCCTGGCCAAAAAGGAGCCCGGGTGTTGAGCGACGAACTGTTGGGCGTACAGATTCGTCTGCTCCACCATCAGATTTACCAGTGAGTCACTGAAAAAATGACAAAAAAAGTCATATTCAGTGTAGCCCACTGTGGAAATCTGGATTCCTGATTGGCCTACAAAATCAGGAATCACGGGCTCGTATCGCTCTGGGCTACACCAGACAAGTTCACCGGCAGGGTGCTCCGGTGGATTTAACTGGTGGGCCGGGAAACCAGTACGAGCCCCAGAGCTGCTCGTACTAGTGTGGGCCACAGGGTCCCTAACATGGCGGTCCCCTTGCTCCGCCTGGCGGCGTCTCCGCCGCCTTGGGGGCTCATCATCATCGCTAGATGATGAGGAGGATGCGGATGACAACAGGAATGTGGGGTCATCCTCATCCTCACTGGGACTCTCGGACTCGGAGGCAAGCTGGGCGTATGCCTCCTCGGCCGAGAACGTCCGGCGGGCCATAGGGGAGTGTGTGTCTGCGTGTATATGTGCGTGTGTGTAACTCTTTATTTGGTGTGCGTGTGTGAGGGGGCACGGGTGTTCACGAACTCACCCTAAAACTAACAGAAAAAAATAAATAAAACTAACTAAAAAAAAGGGCAAAAAAGTGAGGAAAAAAAATTCAAAACTGCTGATCAACCGTCCGAAGTTGATCAGCGGTGGGGTGTGCGATGCGCTTACAGTGGCCGGACGCTAAGTGCCGGTCACAGTCAGCGAACTCAAAAAAAAAAAAAAAAAAAAGTACCCCAAAAAAGGTGGGGGGGGGGGGCAAGTGGCAGGGGGAGGGGGGCAAGTGGCAGCACCCCTGGGGGGTCTAGGGTCACACAGCTGTGCTGTGGACCCCAGACACCCTAACTAGGGTGATGCAATAAAAAGTAAAAAAAAACTAACTTTCCCTTTTTTTTCCCTGCCTATCCCAAACTTTCCCTAGCTGTCCCTATGTACCTGATGGGGTGCTGGGGCACAGATCGGGTCCTGGGGGCACAGATCAGGGGTGCTGGCAGCGATGGTGGACACAAGCAGGCAGCTCCTCTCTCCTCCGGCGCTGGAACACAAAAGGAGGAGGAGAGGGGCGCCTGCCTCTTTTGAATCTGCCGCCGCACCGCCCCCTGACCAATCAGAAAGCGATCCTGAGTGGTGATGTCACCATCACCACTCAGGATCGCTGGATGGTGATTGGTGGAGTGAAATCACACCACCATCACCATCCTGTTCCGGGTTATCGGGTCTTCAGAGACCCGAATAACCCGGAAACGCAGAAAACCGCAGGTCTGAATTGACCTGCGGTTTTTTGCGATCGCATACATGGGGGGGTCACCGGACCCCCCGACGCATTTGCCCCAAGTGCCTGCTCAATGTTTTGAGCAGGCACGGGGTTCCGATCGCCGCCGGCCGCGCGGCGGTGATTGAAAATGCACAGGGCGTACATGTACGCCCTGTGTCCTTAAGTACCAGGGCACAAGGGCGTACCTGTACGCCCTGTGTCCTTAAGGGGTTAATGTCCCCATGTTCTGAGAGCTATAGTTGTTTTATTTTTTTGAGTGATTTTCTTATGTATGGGCTCATCTTTTGTGGGATGATATGATGGTTTTATTGGTACCATTTTGTAGGACAGACGCCTTTTTGACCATCTGACCACGGCATAGAAGGGACTAATCCACCTGTATCTGTTTTTACAGTGCTGCCGACGAATATAGCAGGGGCCCGGCTATCAGGGACTGCCCCTACAGTGATCGGGCATGCAACGCTCCGATGCCCGCCCGATCACCATGACGTAATAGTACGTCAAAATACGACAAGTCACTTGCCGCCATGACGTACTATTACGTCATATGTCGGGAAGGGGTTAAGTCACATTCTTATCAGTGAGATAAGGATTGAGCTTTAACAGTGTTTATAATGTGAGAAAGTAGAGATAAGAAGTCCTTAAAACTGCAGCAAGAGTGCAGGGAGAGCATAGGAGACTGCTGAACTACAAACTCTGCTGCAATTTATTGCCTTGTACATAACTGTGCTGTGCATCAATATTCAAATAGTGGCCTCATGACAGAGTGGGGAGGGTGACAGCAACAGCAGTAACAGTTCCAATAGTGGCTCCATGACAGAGTGTGGAGGGTGACAGCAGCAATAGCAGTGGCAGTGACAGTAATGGCCCCATAACAGAGGGTGGGAGGGTGGAAGCACCAATAGCAGTAACAGTGACAGTAGTGGCCCCATGGAAGTGGGGAGGGTGGCAGCAGCATCAGTGGCAGTTACAGTGATAATAGTGAGCCATGACAGAGTGGGGAGGGTGGCATCAGCAACAGTGGCAATAACAGTGACAATAGTGGCAAAATGTATCATAGCGGCCCCATGAGTTTTACACAATAATAGCATTTTTGAAACAAAAAAAAAGATGTTTTAGTGTCTCCATAGTCTTAGAGCTTTTTTATTTTTTGACCGACTGTTTTAGGTAAGATCTAATTTTTTGAGGGATGAAGTGACAGTTTGATTGGTACTATTTTGGGGGCATACACCTTTTTGATCACTTGGTGTTGCACTTTATGTGATGTTAGGTGACAAAAAATAGCTTTTTTGGCACTGTTTTTATTTTATTATTTTACGGTGTTTACCTGAGGGGTTAGGTGATGTGATATTTTTATAGAGCAGGTTGTTACAGATGCGTCAATACCTGATATGTCTACTTTTTAAATTAATTTCACTTTAACACAATTATAGCAGTTTTGAAGCCCAAAAAAAAAATCATATTTTAGTGTCTCCATTGTCTGAGAGTCATAGTTTTCTTTTTTTTGACCGATTGTCTTAGGGAGGGTCTCATTTTTGTGGGATGAGGTGATGGTTTGATTGGTACTATTTTGAGGGGCATACACCTTTTTGATCGCTTGGTTTTGCAATTTTTGTGATGTAAGGCGACAAAAAACTTTTTGGGGCACTGTTTTAATATTTTTTTTTTTTACGATGTTCAGCTGAGGGGTTAGGTCATGTGATATTTTTATAGAGCTGGTAGTTACAGATGCAGTAATACCTAATATGTATATTTATTTATTTATTTCACTTTAACACAACAATAGCATTTTTGAAACAAAAAATAATCTTTTGATGTCCCCATGTTCTGAGAGCTATAGTTGTTTTATTTTTTTGAGTGATTTTCTTATGTATGGGCTCATCTTTTGTGGGATGATATGATGGTTTTATTGGTACCATTTTGTAGGACAGACGCCTTTTTGACCATCTGACCACGGCATAGAAGGGACTAATCCACCTGTATCTGTTTTTACAGTGCTGCCGACGAATATAGCAGGGGCCCGGCTATCAGGGATCGGGCATGCAACGCTCCGATGCCCGCCCGATCACCATGACGTAATAGTACGTCAAAAAAACGACAAGTCACTTGCCGCCATGACGTACTATTACGTCATATGTCGGGAAGGGGTTAAGTCACATTCTTATCAGTGAGATAAGGATTGAGCTTTAACAGTGCTTATAATGTGAGAAAGTAGAGATAAGAAGTCCTTAAAACTGCAGCAAGAGTGCAGGGAGAGCATAGGAGACTGCTGAACTACAAACTCTGCTGCAATTTATTGCCTTGTACATAACTGTGCTGTGCATCAATATTCAAATAGTGGCATCATGACAGAGTGGGGAGGGTGGCAGCAACAGCAGTAACAGTTCCAATAGTGGCTCCATGACAGATTGGGGAGGGTGACAGCAGCAATAGCAGTGGCAGTGACAGTAATGGCCCCATAACAGAGGGTGGGAGGGTGGAAGCACCAATGGCAGTAACAGTGACAGCAGTGGCCCCATGGAAGTGGGGAGGGTGGCAGCAGCATCAGTGGCAATAACAGTGACAATGGTGGCAAAATTTATCATAGCGGCCCCATGACATAGTGGGGAGGGTGGAAGCAACTGTGGCATTTACAGTGACAATAGTGTACCCATGACAGAGGGTGGGAGAGTGTCAGCAGTCGCAGTGACAGTAACAATGACCATAGTGGCCCCATAACAGAGTGGGGCGGAGAGGCAGAAGCAGTGGCAGTTAAAGTGACAATAGCGGCCCCATGACAGAGTTGGAGGGTGGTAGCAGCAGCAGCAGTGGTAGTAACAGTTACAGTAGTGGCCCCATGACAGAATGCAGAGGGTGGCAGCAGTGGTAGTAACAGTGATAGTAGTGGCCCCATGACACAGTGCAGAGGGTGGCAGCCGCATCAGTGGCAGTAACAGTGATAATAGTGGCCCCATGACAGAGTAGAGAGGGTGGCAGCAGCAATTTGTCATAGCGAATACCTTCTGTTAGCTGTTGCACTTAGCATCAGTATGATGCCATAGTTAAATACTTTGCCCTGTACATGTGTGCAGTGGAACAAAATTGATTATAGCAAATTTATTCTGTTAGCCATTGCTTTATATAGCATCAGTATGATGCTACGGTTAAATACTTTGCCCTGTACATGTGTGCAGTGGAACAAAATTGATTATAGTGAATTCCTTCTGTTAGATTTAGCATTACATAGCGTCAGTATTAGGTTACTGTTCAATATTTCACCTTGTACATGTGTGCAGTGAAATGAAATTGATTATAACAAATGCCTTCTGTCATCTGTTCAATTACATAGCGTCAGTATGATGCCACAGTTAAATACTTTGCCCTGTACATGTGTGCAGAATAGCGAAATTTATCATAGCGAATGCCTTCTGTTAGCTGTTGCATTGCATAGTGTCAGTATTAGGTTAAATACTTTGCCCTGTAAATGTGTGGAGTGGAACAAAATTAATCATAGAGAATGCCTTCCATTGGCGATATAGTTGTTATACACTACAGCCAACAGACAGTTGCCTGGGTCCTCCAAAGGAACGGGCATTGGCAAAAATTATGCTGCAGCCAGCACAAGTAGCAGCAGAAGAAGGGGTGGTGGTAGCAGAAGCTGCAGCAACAGGCCAGAGGTGCCACTGTCATCTAGCATTGGTGTTTTGACCAACAATCCAGCTGTACTGGAATGGCTGACGTTTTTCACAATCATCTAAAGTTACAACAGATACACACAGCCAGCAATCGGAGGGTTCCTCGGACACCACGCTTGGTTGTTATGGCCCATTAACTACCTCTATGCACTCAACTTGTATTGAACCTGCCTCTTGCTATTGCTACTCTGTTAGCCAATAAATGTTTGCCGCTGGCTCTGCTCCGCTTTTCAGCAATGATGACCTTTGTGGGGACAGTCAGCAGTTACAGGCCAGCACAGACTTGCAGGAAAGGTCTGCTGTGAACTTCATTACGCGTGCAGCTACCAATGATGGGAGCTTATGTTGGAGCACATGTTGTGAGAGGTCAGGGATGTGCACAAGACACAGGTGAGGGTGACACAAGTGAGGAGCAAACATATCTAGATGATGATGTAGCTGATAGCATGTGAGAGATGGGTGAAGAGGGGGCATCGTCATCATCAGGGGGCACGGGTGGCAGTGTGCCTGTAAGACAGCAGGGTGGAACCGTGGGAGATCTGGAGCCAAACGCGGGAGGGGTACACTGTCTGTTACTCAGGAGACTATCTGTGAGGAACAAACTAGCATTGCACGGGTTCATAAAAGCAGAGCCAGGCAGGCATCACTCAGTGGTGGAGGGAAAATGCTATACTGTCAGCAGGAGCGTTGCTAGGTTAAAACATTCGGGGCCTGGGCCCCTGATGTTTTGTCCCAGGCCCCGAATGTCCTTCCTGCCAGATAGATACAACTGTATTGCTGTCCTCAGGACAATTGAATCTAATGCCCTGCAAGAGCTGAAGGACCTGTGATGAAATCACAGTCCATGTGATCAGTTCTTAATGCAGTAGCTGAAAAGGACCTGCGATGATGTCACCGTCATGTGACCAGTGCAGGAGAGTATGGCTCAGCAGTGAAGAGCAGTGAAGAAGTCCTGGGAAGAAGCTGTGGTGAGGTCTGTACATGAGAAGAGATAAGTGAAGGAGTAGATTACTCAGTGTGAGAGGCAGAGCAATGTTGGGAGTTGTAGTTATTTAACTGGGACTGTATGTTAGGGCTGAAGGGTGGAAAGTTATTTACATAGGACAGTGGGTGGAGTGATGTTCTTTACATGGGACTGAAAGTTGAGGGGGTGATGTTATTTACATGGGAATGCATGTTGGAGGTGGCTGTGGGAGGGAGGGATATCATTTATATGGGACTGAGTGTTGAGGGGTAATGCTATTTACATGGGACTGCATGTTGGAGGTGGCTGGGGAGGGGGTGATTTTATTTACATGGGACTGTATGTTGAAGGTGTCTGGGGGTGATGTTATTTACATGAGACTGAATATTGAGGGGGTGATGTTATTTACGTGGGACTATATAATGGAGAGGGCAGGAGAGATGGTGTGATGTTATTTACATAGGTCTGCATTTTGGAGGGGGCTGTAGATAGAGAGGGATGTTATTTACATGGGACTGTATATTGGAGGGGGCCGGATAGATGGTGTGATTTTATTTACATGGGACTCTATGGTGGAGAGGCTGAGGAATTACAATTTCTGAGGACAGTAAACGGAGGAATATAACTACAGGGGGCACTTCAGGGAGCATTATAAATACTGGGGGCACTTCAGGGTGAGCATTATAACAGTAGGGGGCGATATAAATACTGGGGACACTGTGGGGGCATTATAACAGTAGGGGACTATATAAATACTGGGGCACTTCAGGGTGAGCATTATAAAAGTAGGGGGCAATATAAATACTGAGGACATTAGGCGTTCTTATTACTACTGGGGGCTCTATAGGAGGGATTTATAGTTCCACATTATTACTACTAAGAGCACTATGGGAGGTCTTATTACTACTGATAGGTCTGTAGAAAGCTGTATTACCACTAGGGAAACAATAGGGGGCCTTATTTCTACTGGTGCTGTAAGGGCAATATTAATAATGGAGGGCTGTTCTACTAATGGAGGCACTCTTGGGGAGCACTATCACTCTTGGAGGCACTGTATGGGGAAGTATTACTAATAAGGGCATTCTAGAAGGGAATTACTATTAGTGGGACTATGAGGAGCACTATTACTATGGGGGGCACTCATTTACCTTAAGGATAGTATTTGGGGGAATTGGGGGTACAGCGAGCAGCAGGATAAAACAGTGGGAACTTCAGGTTGAGAGATGATAGAAATGTGAGGAAGCTAAGATGTCCATGTGTCCCACTGTACAGAGATGAGGCACGGCTGAGAGAAGTTGTAAGGCCCAAATGGAGAAGATGATGACAGAGAAGATCTACATCAGAGGAGACGTCACCTTTGAGGAACTGGATGTGAGCGGTACGTGCTGCTTTATAGCAAGTGCAGCAAAATGTCTTCAGTGCTAGTGTTTTCCGGGGGAATTTGGTTGGGGGAGTGCGTTTGGTCAACCCAGAAAATTGGGCCATATGCATTGGGGCTTTGGCCTAAGATCTTTTGAGACCCTAGCAACGCCCCTGACTGATAGTGTGGGAATATTTCACAAAGTCACTGGATGATGTTAGTGTGACGGTATTCAGGATGTGTGGGCAGAAGGTAAGGAGCTGCCAGGTTGCTAATGTTGGCCTGATGGCTCTGCATCAACACATGGAGCATCACAATAAAGTGCTCCTCCTCCTTGTGACTTGTTTCAACAGCAATCAATCACCGAGGCAATTGCAAAACAACAACAGTATGCATGCACTCATCCAAAGGGACAGAAGCTGAATGTGCAGTATACTCAATTGGCTAACTGTAGATATATTCCAAGCTAAGTTAAATAAGGGGAATGTGAACAAGGCTCCGGGTCCAGATGGAGAGCTCAGAGCTCAGTTCAATCACTGATGTGCCCCTGTTTATAATTTTTAAAGATTCTCTAGGTACAGTGCCAAGTGATTGGTCAAGGCAAATGTGGTGCCCATATTCAAAAAAGGATCTAGGTCCTCCTCAGGTAATTATAGACCCGTTAGTTTAACTTCTGTTGTGGGAAAAATGTTTGAAGGGCTCTTAAGGGACTATATACAGGAGTATGTGACTGTAAATAATATTATAAGTGATAAACAACATGGGTTTACCAAGGACAGAAGTTGTCAGACTAACCTGATTTGTTTTTATGAGGAGGTGAGTAGAAGCCTGGACAGAGGGGCAGCTGTGGATGTAGTGTTTCTGGATTTTGCAAAGGCTTTTCATACTGTCCCTCATATACGTTTAATAGGTAAAGTAAGGTCTATAGGCTTGGAAAGTATAGTTTGTAATTGGATTGAAAACTGGTTGAAGGACAGTGTCCAAAGAGTTGTGGTCGATGATTCCTATTCAGAATGGTCCAGGATTATAAGTGGTGTACCCCAAGATTCAGTGCTGGGTCCTCTATTATTTAATGTATTTATTAATGATATCGAGGATGGGATTAATAGCACCATTTCTCTTTTTGCAGAATACATTAAGCTGTGTAGTACTGTACAGTCTTTGGAAGACATCCATAAAATACAAGCTGACTTGAACACTCTAAGTGATTGGGTATCAACTTGGCAAATGAGGTTCAATGTGGATAAATGTAAAATTATGCATCTTGGTAGTAATAATCTCCATGCATCATATGTCTTAGGGGATGTAACACTGGGAGTGTCACTTATAGAGAAGGATTTGGGTGTCCTTTTAGATTGTAGATTAAATAACAGCATGCAATGTCAATCAGCTGCTTCTAAGACTACCAGGATATTGTCATGCATTAAAGGAGGCATAAACTTGTGGGGCAGGGATGTAATATTACCACTTTAGAAAGCATTGGTGCGGCCTCATCTGGAATATACAGTTCAGTTCTGGCCACCAGTCCATAGAAAGGACGCTCTACAGCTGGAAAAGGTACAGAAAAGAGCAACTAAACTGTTAAGGGGCATGGAGGGTCTTAGTTATAAAGAAAAATTAAAATAATTACATTTATTTAGTCTTGAGAAGAGATGTCTAAGGGGGACATGATTAACCTATACGAATACATAATTGGGCTATACAAAAAATACAGTGAAAAACTGTTCCATGTCAAATGCCCTCAAAAGACAAGTGAGCACTGCCTCCAACTGGAGAAGAAAAAGTTCAGTCTCCAGAAGTGTCAAAACTTCTTTACTGTAAGAACTGTGAATCTGTGGAATAGACTTCCTCAGGACGTGGTAACAGCAGGAACAGGGAACAGTTTTAAAAAGGGTTTAATGCTTCATTTCCTTCTGAGATTCGCGTCCCCACCTTTCCCTTGGTTGAACTTGATTGACTTATGTCTTTTTTCAATCGTATTAGCTATGTAACTACTGTATGTAACTGGCCAAGTTGCTGGTACTAAAGTACCTTCCTTTCCATGTATTTGACTATGGAAGTAGTATTTAGTAGAATATAGAAATCATTCAATTTTTTATGCACCCCTTAGGAGGGCCAGGTCTTAATGATGACCATCCTCATCTTTTGCTGGATTTACTTCTTCCAAATCATCCTTCAAAGTCTCCATGTCAGAAAAAAGTCAGCAAAATGCAGATAGAGGAGGAGATGGATATTCCTAAATACATATTCTCATCGATATTAGATGATATGGAAAAGTAGAAAAAGATGAAGGCAGAAGAAGGGTCTTCCACCGGAAGGGCAGGAGAGCGTTGGGGTTCGAGAAGTGGGTTCGCACCTGGGGCGTGGGGGGCTTTCTTCTTCTGTTACTCTGGGAATGCGTCATGACCATTTTTCTCTCTTCTTTTATGCGTTCGGTGGATCCAACTGCTGGTCAACTTCTGCGTCACGGTACTCTTCATATGTTGTTTCAGGATGCATCTTCACCCCTCCGCCCCCTCTGCTATGAGCATCGGAGCTCTGATGGGTGGGCTGTAGCGCTTCCCTAGTCAGAAGCCTCCACCTAGCAGTTCCCATGGAGAACACAGTATGTCAACAGATCTCCAAAAAATGCTTTTGTTCTGCGCGATTCAGTTCAGGGCAAAGGAGAGCATTGGAGCATGAAATTTGGTTATAAGCCTAATACATTTTTAAAGCAAAATACCATCTGGTTCATGGTATATATTTGTATAGTTTTCTATTTTACACTTGGAATATGGAAATCTTTCCTTTTTTAAAGGGATTCATGTCTATAGTTTTAGGCCTCATGCACACGAACATATGTATTTTGCGGTCCACAAAAAACAGATCTGCAAAAAATATGGATGAGGTCCGTGTGCATTCCGTATTTTGCGGAACGGAACAGCTGGCCCCTAATAGAACAGTACTATTCTTGTCCGTAATGCGGACAATAATAGGACATTTTCTATTTTTTTGCGGAACGGAAATATGAACATACGGTAATGGAATGCACATGGATTAACTTCATTTTTTTTGCGGACCCATTGAGATGAATGGTTACTTATATGGTCCGAAAAAAAACCTGAATGGACAGGGAAAGAAAATACGTTTGCGTGCATGAGGCTTTAAAAAATAATTTCTGTTCTTTCAGTTGTTTTCCATTTGACAGAACAGAGCCATTTACAATTTTAATGTGTACATTTTTATATTTATTCTTAGTCCATTTTTAGTCCAAGTTCTTCATTGTATGTATTGTTTTCAGAACATGTAGTACAGGGCCCATTTTTAGCTTTGCATTTTCGTTATTTCCTCCCAATGTTCCAACAGTTATAACTTTTTAAATTTTCCATTCATATAGCCATATGAGGGCTTATTTTGGGGGGGGATAAGTTTTACTATTTAAGGGCACCATTCAATTTACCATGTCTGTTATTGGAAAATGTGGAAAAAATGATTTGTGAAAGAAAAAAAAAAAACTCTTCCAAGGTTTTTGGGGTTTTGACATTATGGTGTTCACTGTGCACCACAAATGATATAACATCTTTATTTTGCTGCTCAATACGAATACAGCGATAGCACACTTGTATATATTTTTTTCTTGGTTTTACTACTTAAAAATCTAATTTAAAAAAATTACAATTTTGTTTGCATCACCATTTTGTGACAGCCATAACTTTTTTATATTTCGGTCTACAGAGGTAGACAACGGTTTGTTTTACATTTTGTTGGCACCATTTTTGTGGTACGTACCACTCTTTAATCACTGTTATTCAATTTTTGGGGGGGGAAGGTGACAAAAAAAACTGCGAATCATGTGTATTTGATTTATTTTCCATTACAGAAATCAGTGCACAGCATTGCGGGTGATGCTAGGGAGGCTTGTCCCCGTCATGGCCTGCTATTTGCTGTTCCCCTCCCCATTTTTAGACGGGAAGACGTAGTGGCAGCCATGCAGGCGTCAGAAGCAACGCAGGAGCCGCGGAGCCAGGTAAATACAACCTCTGTGAGGGGCCCAGGCATATGGGGGGGCATTTTAGGGGTTGGATAACCCCTTTAATACAAGGCACTTAATGATGTATTGTGATTGTCCGTATTGCAATCCAGCAGTGGTGACCGTGCTTGCACACTATAAGAAACGGTGTTATCCTCTCTGGTGGCCGGGACCGTAGGAGTCTGCATAAACCGGAACTTTTTCCTGTAGTGTGCAAACATGGCCACTGCTGCTGGATTGCAGGATGGTCATAATCCCTGGAAACAAGCAATGTATAATGTGGTGGGAAAATGAATCAAACCAACAAAGAGGCAATAGGGATAATAATTATACATTGTGCCATTTACTGAGCTGAGACAACCCCTTTAATGATAGATGTGTTTATTACCTCTTTGGGTTGAACATACAAATTGTACTTGCATGTTCATGTTTTATATTGCTTGCCAGATATTTTTTTTTCCTATTCTCACCCTGGACAACAATGATAACGAAAAGAAACAATGTGACACAGCTGAAGAAGATCTGTCATGAAATGTCAGTTTTAGGCCTCTTGCACACAAACTTTTTTTTTTCCGTTTATGTTTCATTTTTTGTGTTCCGTATACGGAACTATTAATTTCAATGGGTCTGTAAAAGAACGGAATGTACTCCGTATGCATTCCGCTTCCGTTTTTCAGTTTTTCCGTTCCGTTCAAAGATAGAACTAGTCCCATTATTGCCTGCAAGTCACGTTCTGTGGCTCCATTCAAGTCAATGGGCCTGTTATGCCCAGCCAAATTTTTCCATGTAATTACTGTATACTGTATATGCCGAGCTTCAGTTTCTGTTTGCAGGCCGCAAAAAACTGAAACCAAACAGAAAAACTAAACGGCAAAACGGAACGGAAGTGGAACGGAAACACAACTGAAACAAAAAACGGAAAGACTGATCCCTTTAAAATGAACCACAAAACACAGTTAAAGCCATACGGTTGTGTGCAGGAGGCCTTATTTTCATGATGTGTGAATGTAACATCCCACAGACGGTTATCACAGTAATGAAGAAATCCCAGCTGCTGTGTCTTTGTGAATAAGCCTCTTTTTATTTTCTCAAAGTAGAATGTCCTACAACCAGGACCGGTTTCGGCATACAGTATGCCGAAACCGGTCCTGGTTGTAGGACATTCTACTTTGAGAAAATAAAAAGAGGCTTATTCACAAAGACACAGCAGCTGGGATTTCTTCATTTCTGATATATTGGAGGTTGCTCCTCTCCCGTGCAGCGTGCAACACAAAGGTGAAGTGCTGACCCATTTTCTTTTTCGGTTATCACAGTAAGGCCTCATGCACACAAACGTTTTTTTCCAGTTTACGGTCCGTTTTTTGCGTTCCGTATATGGACCGTATACTGAACCATTCATTTCAATGGATCCACAAAGAAAAACAGAAGATACTCCGTATGCCTTCGGTTTCCGTATTTCCGTTTTTCCTTTTAAAGATAGAACATGTCCTATTATTGTCTGCATAATGGACAAGGATAGTACTGTTCCATCAGAGGCCAGCTGTTCCATAAAAAAACGAAATGCACATGGACTTCATCCATATTTTTCGCAGATCGGTTTTTTTTGCGGACCGCAAAATACTGAAAAAGCCATACGGTCATGTACAAGAAGATTATACTGTAGCTATACTGTTACATGTAAAGAAATACCTCATGGCTTCCTGTGTTTCTCTTCTAGAATTGCTATTTATTAAAAAGAGGGAAGAATCCATATTTTATGTTTAAGAGTTCAACCGGGCTTCTTTGAGTCTGTTGTTCTTCAGCTCTTTGTATTCCCTGGTTACCACCGGTGACATTGTGATAGCAAAATGTTTGCCCCTTGACATTTCACATGATAGGAAAAAACATCTTGAAGTGCAGCCAGAGCAGAATTCTGTCATGAAGAGCTCCCCAAGAGATTATACAGATACATAATTGAATAGGAACTATAGAAGAAAGCATAAAAGGTGAAATAGTTTTTTATTAAATGTAATGCCCCAGAGTAGCATTACCACCTTTGCACCCCTCTACTGTCTTTATTGGTTAACCTCATGTCATCATTTGTTTATTTCAGGTCCTGTATAATATGCATATCTATTTCTATGCAACTGTTTATGTTCACGTGTATTGTGCCTGGTTCACCAGCAGGTGGCAGCAAATATGGCTGAGCTGTAATTATAGAGAATGGAGCTTTCCATTCTATTCTAAGCCCCCTCTGTGGAGGAGTGGGCGAGTCCCACTTCTTGCAGGAAGGGTGTGGACCAGAGTTTTAGTCAGTCTAGTGCACCCCCAGCTAGGGGAAGGGTGTGCAGCTGGGCAAACAAGACAAGCCAAGCCAGTTAGAGCACCTTCAGCTATGCTGGACATGGAGGCCATAGTTTAGAGCCTTAGGAGCCAGGTGGAAAAGTTCCCTGGCCTATTCAAGAGACAGACTACAGAGAAGAAGTTGCAGCATAAAGAAGAAGCAAAGTTATACTGCTACCCTGTCAGTACAGCAGAGCCAGAGAGCAACAGATGTAGCATAGTTGAGTTTGCCTGCCAGAGTTTCATGCTAAAGCCTGCTGGGACCAAGACAAAGTCTGTAAACCGTTTTGGAGAACAAATTTTTATCGCAAAAATTTAGAATATAGTGTTATATATTTGTAATTTCGAATATTCAAGATTTTTTTAAAATCAGTACACATGATCCCTCCCTGCTTCTAGCTTGTGGGCCAATGAGAAGGCTGCATTATCTTTGACTTTAGGAGTAGTGTTGATTGCAAATTTTTCGTAATGCGAATTTGTTTTGCAAATTTTTCAATTGCCGATTTCCGCAATCAAGAAAATAATGACTGGAGATAACGAATTCTCAAATATTCGCCCAAATATTTGCAAAATATCACAAATTCGAATATTGCCCCTGCCACTCATCACTAACTAGAACTTCACAGTTTGCCACTGGAATCCTCTTCCACTCCTTTATGACGACATCACAGATCTGGTGAATGTTAAAGATCTTGCACTCCTCCACCTTCCGTTTGAGGATGCCCCACAGATGCTCAATAGGGTTTAGGTCTGGAGACATGCTTGGCCAGTCCTGCACCTTTACCCTGAGTTTCTTTAGCAAGGCAGTGGTCGTCTTGGAGGTTATCATGTTGGGTCGTTATCATGTTGCAATACTGCCCTGCAGCTCAGTTTCCAAAGGAAGGAGATCATGCTCTTCTTCAGTATGTCACAGTACATGTTGGCATTCCTGCTTTCCTCAATGAACTGTAGCTCCCCACAGCCAGTAGCACTCATGCAGCCCCAAACCATGACACTCTCACCATAGTGCTTCACTGTAAGTAAGACACACTTGTTTTTGTACTCCTCACCTGGTTGCAGCCACACACATGACACAATCTAAACTAAATAAGTTTATCTTGGTCTCATCAGACCACAGGACATGGTTCCAGTAACCCATGTCCTTAGTCTGCTTCTCTTCAGCAAACTGTTTGCTGGATTTCTTGTGCATCTTCTTTAGAAAAGGCTTCCTTCTGGAACAACAACTATGCAGACCAATTTGATGCAGTGTTTGGTTTATGGTCTGAGCACTGACAGGCTGACCCCCCCCCCCCCCCCCCCCATTACTTTAACCTCTGCAGCAATTCTGGCAGCACTCATAGGTCTAGTTTAAAAAAAAAAAAAACTCTGGATATGACGCTGAGAACGTGCACTCAACTGCTTTTCTTTAGTCAACCATAGCGAGGCCTGTTCTGAGTGGAACCTGTCTTGTTAAACCGCTGTATGGTCTTGGCCACGGTGCTCCAGCTTAGTTTTAAGGTGTTGGAAACTTCTCAGAGGCTAGGCCATCTGTAGAGCAACAATTCTCATTTTCAGATCCTCAGAGAGTTCTTTGCCATGAGGTGCCATGTTGAACTTCCAGTGACCAGTATGAGAGAGTGTGAGAGCGACCTTTCTCCCCATTCACACCTGAGACCTTGCAACACAAACTAGTCACATCACACTGGGAAGGGAAAGTGGTTAATTGGGCACAATTTGGCCATTTTCACTTAGAGGTGTACTCTGGCATGGGATTCAGCCAGTTTAGTCCAGTTCTCCAGATCCGGTTCTTAAAATTGCAACTGGATTGAAGAGTTGTGTTAATGGCTGAGTCCCAATCTGGTGGCGGCAGGGCAGCTTTGTGTGCTGCTGATAGTTTAGCTTCTTAGTTGGGTGGTATGTGTGTGTAGTGTATATATGGTGCATTTATGTATTTGTACTATGTATATGGTGTATTTATGTGTATGTGTGTTGCATATATATGGCGTATGTGTATGTAAACGTGTTGTGATGCTGCGTGTCCGCAGTTTGGTAGGGAACCTGTTGTTAAAAATTTGAATCCCACCCCTGAGTGTACTCACTTTTGTTGCCAGAGGTTTAGACATTAATAGCTTTGTGTTGAGTAATTTTGAGGGCACACCAAATTTACACTGTTATACAAGCTGTACACTGACTACTTTACATTGTATCAAAGTGTCATATCTTCAGTATTGTCCCATGAAAAGATGTAATCAAATTTACAGAAATGTGAGGGATGTACTCACTTTTGTAAGATTCTGTATATAGAGTCTCATTTACTAAATATTATAGAATAAAGAGGTAAGTTTAGGGGGTAATTTAGTAAGCTGAAATGGGAAATCTCTGACTTATCCCCGCTCACGCCAGTTCTAAAAAAGTGGGAGGGGAGTAGCATGGTTGGGGAAGGGGACATTTAGATGAATGATGTACCCATCTAGGTGCTATCCAAGGGTGGAGCAGAAAGCAAGAGGTCTAAACACTCAACCATTATTCAATGGGTCATTTCACATGAGCGGTTTACCATCAGTTCATACCAAAAAATTGTATCATGCACCATCCAGCTGATTTTCCTGCAATACTGAAATACAGGGAAACTTCATGTTTCCACAACATTGTATACCACAATTGTCTTGACCTGAACATTTTACTAGACACAGAGAGTCTTGTATTTTAGACTGAAAATATTTGTAGAAATCCCAGATGGAAAGTATTTGCTTCACGGTTCCCCAGACACGTCATTTTGATAGACATATTTTCTGAAGGCATTATGTGACGGCAGCGCATGCACAGATCATTTTGCTGGACAGCCTACTCTATGTAATTGTCTGTAAAAACACTATAAATCTCATTGCTAGCTTACATCCAGATGGCATGCACTATAATATTTTATATATTTTAGCTTCTAATTTGTTTTTAAGAAAATTGTTATATTTCTTGGTTAGAAAAAACATAACTAAGATTTTTACATGCATATACAGTCAGGTGCAAAAATATTGGGACATTGAAACAATTCTAACATTTTTGTCTCTATACACTACCACAATGGATTTGAAATGAAACGAACAAGATGTGTTTTAACTGCAGACTGTCAGCTTTAATTTGAGGGTATTTACATCCAAATCATGTGAACGGTGTAGGAATTACAACAATTTGCATATGTGCCTCCCACTTGTTAGGGGGCCAAAAGTAATAGGACATAATAGTAATCATAAATCAAACGTTCACTTTTTAATACTTGGTTGCAAATCCTTTGCAGTCAATTACAGCCTGAAGTCTGTAACGCATAGACATCACCAGATGCTGGGTTTCATCCCTAGTGATGCTCTCCCAGGCTTCTACTACAACTGTCTTCAGTTCCTGCTTGTTCTTGGGGCATTTTCCCTTCAGTTTTGTCTTCAGCAAGTGAAATGCATGCTCAATCGGATTCAGGTCAGGTGATTGACTTGGCCATTGCATAACATTCCACTTCTTTCCCTTAAAAAACTCTTTGGTTGCTTTTGCAGTATGCTTTAGGTCATTGTCCATCTGCACTGTGAAGCGCCGTCCAATGAGTTCTGAAGCATTTGGCTGAATATGAGCAGATAATATTGCCCAAAACACTTCAGAATTCATCCTGCTACTTTTGTCAGCAGTCACATCATTGATAAATACAAGAGAACCAGTTCCATTGGCAGCCATACATGCCCACACCATGACACTACCACCACCATGCTTCACTGATGAGGTGGTATGCTTAGGATCATAAGCAGTTCCTTTCCTTCTTCATACTCTTCTCTTCCCATCACTCTGGTACAAGTTGATCTTGGTTTCATCTGTCCATAGAATGTTGTTACAGAACTGTGAAGGCTTTTTTAGATGTCGTTTGGCAAGCTCTAATCTGGCCTTACTGTTTTTGAGGCTCACTAATGGTTTACATCTTGTGGTGAACCTTCTGTATTCACTCTGGTGAAGTCTTCTCTTTATTGTTGACTTTGACACACATACACCTACCTCCTGGAGAGAAGGGTGTTTTCTTCACCAGGGAAAGAATTCTTTGGTCATCCACCACAATTGTTTTCCATGCTCTTCTGGCTCTTTTGGTTGCTGAGCTCACCGATGTGTTCATTCTTTTTGAAGATGTTCTAAACAGTTGTTTTGACCACGCCTAATGTTTTTGCTATCTCTCTGATGGGTTTGTTTTGTTTTTTTCAGCCCAATGATGGCTTTCTTCACTGATAGTGACAGCTCTTTGGATCTCATCTTGAGAGTTGACAGCAACAGATTCCAAATGCAAATAGCACACTTGAAATGGAATCTGGACCTTTTATCTGCTCATTATAATTGGGATAATGATGGAATAACACACACCTTGCCATGGAACAGCTGAGAAGCCAATTGTCCCATTACTTTTGGTCCCTTAACAAGTGGGAGGCACGTTTGCAAACTGTTCTAATTCCTACACCGTTCACCTGATTTGGATGTAAATACCCTCAAATTAAAGATGACAGTATGCAGTTAAAGCACATCTTGTTTGTTTAATTACAATTGTTAATTGTTTTGATGTCCTAATATTTATGGACCTGACTGCATATAGTTCTTATAATCCTACAGTAGGTGATAGGCTGTAAACTAAGCTTACCGCCGAGGCTTGGTTGGGGTCTCGCCGTCCCACGCTTCCAGTGGGTGAACCTCTCCTAAGTCCAGAAAGCAGGAACCAGGAACAAGCTCTTACAAGAGCTTATACTCAGGGGAGTATTGTGATATAGCAATCCCCAAGAGTGTAGTTATCCCATCCCCAAACAGGAGCCAAGACTTAATGAAGGGGTAAAGGAGGTCTCTTTAATGAGCACAAAGGCATTTCTTATATACAGTTTTCCCCACAAGGTTACCACCCACGTGGACCTTGTGGAGCACAGGACACAAAGTCACAACAGCCAATCAACACAGTATTGTACAGTTAGACACTCCCAGCTAATTTACAAAAATAAAACTCTACCTGTGATACAATTAACAAAATACAATGGGCGTTGTCTGTGACACAATCCAAAAAATATAATGGGCATTATCTGTGACGCAATCAACAAATACAATAGGCATTGCCTGTGACACAATTACCAAACACAATTAACTTAATCACTCACAGACAGAAAACACAAATTTTTCTTAAAATACAGAAAACACCTCAAAACCCCACATATCCCCATTAAAAAAATACATTCATGGATAGCTCTGATATGGTTGTCCTAAAATAATGTTAAATAACCTTTGTTATGTAAAACTAATTTGCATAAACATGGGCATATGGGAAAAACATACAAATGAGCAAAATCTGCCTTCGCAATCTGCACTACTTATGAACAGCACCATCTATTGGTTTCATAGTCTTATGACAAAAGTAATAGTATTGTCATAAGACTATTAAACCAATAGATGGCGCTGTTCATGACTCATGAGCAGCGCCATCTATTAGTTTCATAGTCATATGACAAGAGTAATAGTATTGTCATAAGACTATGAAACCAATAGATGGCGCTGTTCATGACTCATGAACTACGCCATCTATTAGTTTCATAGTCTTATGACAAATTGTCTTTTTTTTCAATCTGTACAGTTGTTCTACTTCAGCATACTCATCCCCGACAAGCGTCCCCATCACCATGGGAATGACTGGGGGTTAGAATATACCATCGGATCTGAGTTTTCACAATTTCACTTGTCATAAGACTATGAAACCAATAGATGGCACTGTTCATGACTCATGAACAGCGCCATCTATTGGTTTCATAGTTTTATGACAATACTATTACTCTTGTCATAAGACTATTAAACCAATAGATAGCGCTGTTCATGAGTAGTGTACAGTTGTGGCCAAAAGTTTTGAGAATGACACACACATATATTCGTTTTCACAAAGTTTGCTGCTAAACTGCTTTTAGATCTTAGTTTCAGTTTCCTACCTGTTATGGGCCATGACAGCCACCCAACAGCGCTCCTTGGACTTTGTGTGGCTGTCATGGCCCATAACAGGTAGGAACTAGTGTTAGGTACCACCCATAGAGGCGAACTTGACGTGGTGAATGGCTTATTATGTTTTGGCCAAAATGTACACTAATGCCTTATTTAACATCCAGCATAGAGGCAGGGCAGAGTGCTGGTTGCAGAGTGCCATTGCATTTGTGTTTTTGCGTTTGTATGTGGATTTTGCCATAGCAATGTGCACCTGCATACAGGGTTGTGCTGACTGAACCCCCCACATTTTTTTCTTTGAGGATAGAGATGGCCTTGCGGTTCACCCGGCGGTCGTTTCGTGGTAAACTTTGCTTGTTCACGATTCGCCGAACATACAAACATATGGCGATCTCTGCCAGTGCCAAATTCTTTTGCATTGCGCCAAACTTTAACCGATGATACACACATCAGGTGGGACAAGACAATCAATTGAGATGTTTCAGCACATGGACACACCCCCACCCTATAACAGAACCCGATCTGTCAGCAATTTTACATTCTGTGTTTTGCCAGTGTAGGGAGAGATTGCTTTGTGGAGCAGGGACAGACTGTTAGGGATGCCAAATGCTATTGGAATAACTAATTGCAACTGGTGTTGCCCCCCAAAAAATGATTGAGGGGTGTGATATACCTATAATATACTTTCTAACATAGAAAGTATATAGTGCATTTGTATTGTGCAGCAGTTGTGTGCGGTTCTGCTGTGATACCTCAGGTATATAGAGGGACAAGCGCTATTGGAACAATTATTTTCAACCCAAAATAAACTGATTGAGGGGTGCAATATACCTGCTTCCACAAAATACTGATTAAGGGGTTTGATATACCTGGTTCCACAAAATACTGATTGAGGGGTGCGATATACATGCTTCCACCAAATATTGATTAAGGGGTTCTATATACCTGCTTCCACAAAATACTGATTAAGGGGTTTTATATACCTGCTTCCACCAAGTACTGATTGATGTGTGCGATACACCTGCTTCCACAAAATACTGATTAAGGGGATTGATATACCTGCTTCCACAAAATACTGATTAAGGCAGGGCTCGACAAATCCCAGATGCCAGGTCGCCATGGCAACCAGGAATTTAGTCCTGGCGCTTGGGTATTTGCTAGCCTGTTTTCAAAGGTGGGTGTGGAGCTGCCATTCTGTCCGGAGGCAGTACCGTCACAGCATACAATAGCAGAGCCGCTGGCAGCAGGGAGGGGAGGGACTCGGGAGGAGTGTAATCTGATCCTAGAATGGAAGCTGCTTCTGCCAGCCCCTCCCTCCCCACCCACCAACCAATCAGAGCTGAGGCAAGGCAAGCACTAGTAGCTCTGAGTCTGAGTCACTGACACAAGTGCAGGGAGTCTAAGAAAGAATCGAATGAGTCTCAGGTTAAAAGAATCTAAAGATCATACTTAGGCCGAATGCACACCCCACGGGCTGGATTCCTGCTGAGCAGGAGCACACAGCGTCATTGGTTGCTATGACACTGTGCGCTCCCTGCTGCCGCCACAGTACAGTGATACACTGGTATAGATCATACCAGTGCATTACTGTATTGCGGCGGCAGCAGGGAGCGCACAGCGTCATAGCAACCAATGACGCCGTGCGCGCCTGTTCAGCAGGAATCCAGCCCGTGGTTCCACGGACCGCTCGCGGCTGTGAAACACGGCCGTGTGCATTCGGCCTTAGAGACTCATTTGATTCTTTGAGTTAAAAGAGCCGTGAGTCAGACTCTACAACAGTTTACACTGAGGCTGATGCTTTTGTTGCAGCAGTGATAACATTAAGGGACAGGAGCAGAGAGATAAGAGAAGTGACAGGACAGAGTTTAGATTACAGTTTGAATTAACCCTTTAGGATCAAATTGGCTTCTCAAGGAGATATGTTAAAGGCATCCCTTCTTCTGTCTCATTCAGTAGCTATATAACTAAGGCTACTTTCACACTTGCGGCAGGACGGATCCGGCAGGCTGTTCACCCTGTCGGATCCGTCCTTCCGCTGTTTCGCCAGACCACCGCTCCGTCCCCATTGACTATAATGGGGGCGGAGCTCCAGCGCAGCACGGCAGTGCATGGTGAAAGGCCGCCGGACTAAAAGTACTGCATGTCCAACTTTTTAGTCCGGCGGCCTCTCACCGCGAACTGCCGTGCTGCGCCAGAGCTCCGCCCCGCCCCCATTATAGTCAATAGGGTCCGGGGACAGAGCGGCGGTATATGTAACATGGTATACAGCATTATTGGGGGGGCTCTATGGAAAAGTGGGGGGGGGGGCACTATGGGGGAACCTACTAGGGGCTTTATGACGCGGCTCTGCCTGGCTCCTAACTTTTTTAGCTGGCTCCTAGATTCCAAGGAAATTTGTCAAGCCCTGGATTAAGGGGATTAATGTACCTGCTTCCACCAAATATTGATTGAGGCCTTCGATACATCTTCTTCCACAAAATACTGATTAAGGGGTTTTATATACCCACTTCCACTAAATACTGATTGAGGCCTGCGAGATACCTGCTTACGCAAAATACTGATTAAGGGGTTTGATATACCTGTCATGCCTTCAGCAAGTTTATTGTTAATTTATGCATAACTTTCATACATAGTTAATATGTTTTCTGTATAATTCTCTGTAGATTGTGTAACAGCACCATCTAGTGGCCATTTTACATACAATTGCAGCTATTTTACACTAAAAGTTTGGTCTACTTCAGCTTCCATATCTTAGTGACATCATCATCCCTGCACATAGCAGCCATTTTCTTCATTCACAGTCATCACTGCATGGGGATAGCACTTGGCTTGGAAGCCTCTTGAGACATCCTCTACATCTAAGCTCACAGTAGCATTGCTGGTATGTCACATAGCTACGTTACAGCCTGTTTTGCATCTGTTTTCATCTGTATTTTGCATATCCTTTTCCTCTCCTTAATAGCAGCTTATAGTTAGCAGCTAGGGACCATGCTTGTTATGCAGATAGGTAACATGCTCTGGTTTAGATATGCATCTGTGTTTGTATATGCACTGCTATATGTCAGACCCCATTAGTAAGCGCATAGTTTTTTTTCTGTTCCCCAGTTTTACCACGCGTACGCTCACGCGCATTTACATCCTTGCAATAAAGATAAAGTTGGACGTTACTCCATTGTCAATTCATTGCCGGGATAAGGTTTAGCTGTCTGTCAAGCTATGTACCTTCACACATAAGGAGGACAGAACAATGCCATCTTCCACCAAATACTGATTAAGGCCTGCGATACACCTGCTTCCACAAAATACTGATTGAGGGGGCGATATACCTACTTCCACCAAATATTGATTGAGGTCTGCGATACACCTGCTTCCACAAAATACTGTTTAAGGGGTTTATATACCAGCTTCCACCAAATACTGATTGAGGCCTGCGATATACCTGCTTCCACAAATATTGCTTTTCTCTAAGGACGTTGGCACAGGGTCATTTTGAAAAAGACAGGCAGAGGAAGAGGCAGGCCATTCCCCAGGGTTGTTAGGGGTCGGGCAGGTGCACCAGGCTGGAGCCTAAGTGGGAAGTTGGAGAAGGTGCGTGTGATTACATCAAGGGCGCCCCAGAGTTGGTTGAGTGGCTCACTCAGCCTTCCACTTCTGCACCCTCCTCATCCTCTGTATCTGCACCCTCCACGCTCTCTGCTGTGTGCACCCCCAAAGGAATTTTCCCATCCATTCCCAGACCTTACCGATGAGCAGCCATTCTTGGCATCGGATGAGGAAGAGGAGGTAGCTAGCAACGGCCTCCACCCAGCAGTATGACGACAGTACCCAGATAAGCCCAAGGAGGGTGGTCCCCGCTGTAGATGCCTACTCTGAGATCTCTAATGTCAGTGGTGGTGAAGGTGACGATGATGATGTGTCGATGGACATCACGTGCCCACAAGAGAGGAAGAGGAGGGGAGTTCAGAGGGAGAGACGGAGCAGCAGATAGTAACATAGTAACATAGTACATAAGGCCGAAAAAAGACATTTGTCCATCCAGTTCGGCCTGTTATCCTGCAAGATAGGGAGGAGAAGGAGCAGGCAGAACTCACAGTGCACAGGAGGCAAAAAGCAGACTGCAAATGTATCTGGAGTGAGCCATCCACCATGCAAGGTCACATCTTGCACTCCCAGGACGCTGGCACATGGCTCCGCAGTGTGGGCTTTTTTTTAACGTGACAGCTGCTGACAATAGTGTTGCCATCTGTAGCCTGTGCTGTCAACATATAAGTCGCGGTAAGCCCAACACTCACCAAGGGAAGACCACCTTAAGAAGGCACCTGGCCTCCCATCACTGAACCCAGTGGGAGCAACGCCTACAGAACCCACAAAGCCACACTCCCGGCGATCCACATCCTGCCTCTTCTCCTTTTCCTTCTCCTCTCTCCTCCCATTTTTCCTCCACTCCACCTGCCACCTTGCCATTGTCACGTTCATCTGACAGAAGGCAGGCTTCAGTGGCCCAAATGTTCGAGCGTAAAAAGTTGATGACGCCAGATAACCCTCTTGCCCAACGGCTGACCACCAACTACTGTCATGTAAACTGGTGGACTCGGAGGCCTTTAGAAAATTTGTGGCCATTGGCACACTGTAATGGAATGTCCCTGGAAGTAAATATTTCTCCCGGAAGGGCATTCCAGAGAAATATGGCTGCGTTCAGTGGCAAGTGAATATATCTCTGGCACACAGTGTGGGTGCCAAGATACATCTGACCACAGACATGTGGCCTAACAAACACGGGCAGGGAAGGTACATAACTTTTACTGCCCAATGGGTGAACCTTCTGACAGCCGTCAAGCATGTAACCCGTGGCCCTTGTGTGGTTTTGGTGTTACTGCCACGGATTGCATGCAGGCCTGCCTCTTCTTCTCCTACTCCATCCTCCATCTCTTGTGGTGTGTGACAACGGTGCCTATCTGCTGAGCATGCTGAAACAGGGCAAAATGATACATGTGCCGTGCATGGCACACGTCCTGAACTATTTGTGCAGAGATTCGTTGCCAAATAACCCGGGGTCCAGGACGTTTTGCGGCAGGCCAGGAAAATCTCTGGCCATTTTAGAATATCTTACATGGCCATGGCTCGCCTTGCGGATGTTCAGTGGCGACATCACCTGCCTTTCAGAAATCTGATTTGTGACAGCACGATGAGTAATTGTAGAGGAGACATGAGAGGAGGAGTCCATATACAGGAGCCGCTCTTCACTGAAGGAAGAGCAGTGCTTAAGGATTGACAGCAACCAGTTAGCTCCTGCTCTCTGTCCATCTCCTGTACAACGTTGACTGCTGATGGGATCACAGCTCAGCGCTGTGGAGGAGGGAAGAGAGCAGAAACTAAGACGCCTGCCATGCCGCGCCTGGAAGTAGGGTGTAGGCACAGAGGAAGCGGAATCTGGCAGTGTTTCTTAACTGCTGTGTGGATGCTTTAACCTCTTAAGGACATAGGGCGTACAGGTACGCCCTTGTGCCCTGGTACTTAAGGACACAGGGCGTACATGTACGCCCTGTGCATTTTCGATCACCGCCGCACGGCGGGCGGTGATCGGAACCCCGTGCCTGCTCAAATCATTGAGCAGGCACTTGGAGCAAATGCGCCGGGGGGTCCGGTGACCCCCCCATGTATGCGATCGCAGAAAACCGCAGGTCAATTCAGACCTGCGGTTTTCTGCGTTTCCGGGTTATTCGGGTCTCTGAAGTCCCGATAACCCGGAACAGGATGGTGATGGTGGTGTGATTTCACTCCACCAATCACCATCCAGCGATCCTGAGTGGTGATGGTGACATCACCACTCAGGATCGCTTTCTGATTGGTCTGTGGGCGGTCCGGCGGCAGATTCAAAAGAGGCAGGCGCTCCTCTCCTCCTCCTTTTGTGTTCCGGAGCCGGAGGAGAGAGGAGCTGCCTGCACGTGTCTGCTGCACCCGATCTGTGCCCCCCAGGACCCGATCTGTGCCCCCCAGGACCCGATCTGTGCCCCCCAGGACCCCATCAGGTACATAGGGACAGCTAGGGAAAGTTTGGTTTAGGCAGGGAAAAAAAAAGGGAAAGTTAGTTTTTGAACTTTGATTGCATCACCCTAGTTAGGGTGTCTGGGGTCCACAGCACAGCTGTGTGACCCTAGACCCCCCAGGGGTGCTGCCACTTGCCCCCCCACCCCCTGCCCCCCCCCCCACCTTTTTTGGGGTGCATTTTTTTTTTTTTCGTGTACGCTGACTGTGGCCGGCACCTAGTGTCCAGCCACTGTTAGCGCATCGCACACCCCACCGCTGATCAACTTCGGACGGTTGATCAGCGGTTTTGAATTTTTTTCCCCACATTTTTTGCCCTTTTTTTAGTTAGTTTATTTTATTTTTTTTCTGTTAGTTTTAGGGTGAGTTCGTGAACACCCGTGCCCCCACACACACGCACACAAAATAAAGAGTTACACACACGCACATATACACGCAGACACACACTCCCCTATGGCCCGCCGGACGTTCTCGGCCGAGGAGGCATACGCCCAGATTGCCTCTGACTCCGAGAGTCCCAGTGAGGATGATGATGACCCCACATTCCTGTTGTCATCCGCATCCTCCTCATCATCTAGCGATGATGATGAGCCCCCAAGGCGGCGGAGACGCCGCCAGGCGGAGCAAGGGGACCGCCATGTTAGGGACCCTGTGGCCCACACTAGTACGAGCAGCTCTGGGGCTCGTACTGGTTTCCCGGCCCACCAGTTAAATCCACCGGAGCCCCCTGCCGGTGAACTTGTCTGGTGTAGCCCAGAGCGATACGAGCCTGTGATTCCTGATTTTGTAGGCCAATCAGGAATCCAGATTTCCACAGTGGGCTACACTGAATATGACTTTTTTTGTCATTTTTTCAGTGACCCACTGGTAAATCTGATGGTGGAGCAGACGAATCTGTACGCCCAACAATTCGTCGCTCAACACCCGGGCTCCTTTTTGGCCAGGCCCGGTGGCTGGACGCCGGTCAGTGCAGCCGAAATGAGGACATTTTGGGGCCTCGTGCTGCATATGGGCCTGGTCAAAAAACCCAGTGTCAGGCTGTACTGGAGTGGGGACGTCCTATACCAGGCCCCACTTTACAGTACAGCCATGACACGCTCCCGGTTTGAGGCCATCCGGAAATGTCTGCATTATTCCGATAATGCAGCATGTCCCCCCCGAGGTGATCCTGCCCATGACCGTCTGTACAAGATACGGCCGGTCATCGATCACTTTGGGGCCAAATTCATGGAGGCCTATGTACCTGGAAGAGAGGTCGCGGTTGATGAGTCTCTCATTGCGTTCAAGGGGAGACTCATTTTCCGCCAGTATGTGCCCTCCAAGCGGGCGAGGTATGGCGTGAAGCTATACAAAATTTGTGAGAGTACCTCAGGGTACACTTACAAATTTCGTGTATACGAGGGGCGAGATTCCCGGATTCAACCCCCAGAATGTCCCCCCACTCTGGGTGTTACCGGGAAACTTGTGTGGGACCTTATGTACCCACTGCTGGATAAGGGTTACCACCTTTACGTGGATAACTTTTATACCAGTATCCCCTTGTTCCAGTCCCTTGCCGCCAGATCCACGTCCGCTTGTGGGACCGTGCGGAAAAATCAACGCGGCCTCCCTGCCCACCCCCTCCAGGTACCTATCCCCAGGGGTGAGACCCGTGCCCTTACCACTGGAAACCTGTTGCTGGTCAGGTATAAGGACAAGAGGGATGTCCTTATGCTGTCCACAATTCATGGTAACGGCATCACCCCTGTCCCTGTGCGAGGTACCGCGGCAACGGTCCTCAAGCCCGATTGTATCGTCGCTTACAATCGGTATATGGGAGGAGTTGATCTCTCTGATCAAGTCCTCAAGCCATATAACGCCATGCGCAAAACCCGGGCATGGTACAAAAAAGTTGCGGTCTACTTGGTGCAGGTTGCCATGTACAACTCTTTTGTACTATCCCGAAGCGCTGGCAGCACAGGGACATTCCTCCAGTTCTATGAGGCAGTCCTCAAGGCCCTGATCTTTTCGGACCGGGAAAGAGCAGGCCGGAGTACCTCGGGAACTGTAGGTGCCCGGATCGTCCCTGGCCAACACTTTCCAGGTGTGGTCCCCCATACTGGAAAGAAGGGACGAACCCAAAAAAAGTGCAGAGTGTGTCGCAGGAGGGGGATACGGAAGGACACGACTACTCAGTGCGACACTTGCCCCGATCATCCGGGCCTCTGCATTGACGGTTGCTTCAGGGAGTATCACACTTCCATGGAGTACTAAATTTATATCCCAATTTAGCACTGACATCGGATAAAAAAAAATGGTTCTCAGACTTGAGACACCCAAAAAAACTAAAATAATTTATTAAAAGTAGACATAGGTATTGCCGCGTCGGTAATAATCTCCTCTATAAAAATGCCCCATTACCTAACCCCCCAGATTAACACGGTCCAGAAAAAAAAAAAAAAGGTGCAAAAAAATTTTTTTTTTGTCACCTTACATAATAAAAAGTTTAATAGCAAGCGATCAAAAAGTCATATAGCCCCCAAATTAGTGCCAATAAAACCGTCATCTCATCCCGCAAAAAATGAGCCCCCACATAAGATAATCAGATAAAAAAAAAAATAGAAAATGACTCTTAGACTTTAGAGATACAAAATTTTTTTTAGGGTATCAAAAAGGATAATATAGTCTAAAACCTAAATAATTGTAAAAAAAGTTGACTTATTAGGTATCGCCGCGTCCGTAAGAATCTCCTCTATAAAAATACCCCATGACCCAACCCCCCAGATTAACACAGTAAAAAAAAAAAAAAAAAATAGGTGCAAAAAAATATTTTTTTTGTCACCTTACATAACAAAAAGTTTAATAGAAAGCGATCAAAAAGTCATATAGCCCCCAAAATAGTGCCAATAAAACCGTCCGCTCATCCCGCAAAAAATGAGCCCCCACATAAGATAATTGGCTAAAAGAAAATAAAAAAAATGACACTTAGACTTTAGAGATACCCAAAAAAAAATGTTGCATCAAAAAAGATAATATATTTAAAAACCTAAATTATTGTAAAAAAAAAGTAGACTTATTAGATATTGCCGCGTCCGTAAGAATCTCCTCTATAACAATATCCCATGACCTAACTACCCAGATTAACACGGTTAAAAAAAAAAAAAAAAAACGGTGCCAAAACCGCTATTTTTGGCACTTTTCCATTTCAGTCCGTTTTTTCCGGTAACAAAACAAGGGTTAACAACCAAACAAAAGTTAAAATTTATTACCCTGATACTGCAGTTTACAGAAACGCCACATTTGTGGTCGTAAACTGCTGTATCCGTAAAAGGGAGGCCGCAAAAGGAAAGGACCGACATGGTTTCTGGAAGGCCGATTTTGATGGCCTTTTTTATTGACACCATATCCCTTTTGAAGCCCCCCTGATGCCCCCCTAGAGTAAAAACTCCCTAAAATTGACCCCATCTAAGAAACTACACCCCTCAAGGTATTCAAAAATGATTATACAAACTTTATTAACCCTTTAGGTGTTCCTCAACAGTTAATGGCAAATGGAGATGAAATATCAGAATTTCTATTTTTGGTAACCTTGCCTCACAAAAATGTAATATAGAGCAACCAAAAATTATATTTGCCCTAAAAATACTCCCCCAAAAAATGCCACCTTATCCCGTAGTTTCCAAAATGGGGTCACTTTTAGGGAGTTTCGACTCCAGAGGTGCATCAGGGGGTTTGAAACAGGACACGGTGTAAATAAACCGGTCCATAAAAATCAGCCCTCCAAAAACCAAACGGCGCACCTTTCACTCTACGCCCCGCTGTGTGGCCGTACAGTAGTGTACGGCCACATATTGGGTGTTTCTGTAAACGGCAGAGTCAGGGTAATAAAGATACAGTCTTGTTTGGCTGTTAACCCTTGCTTTGTTAGTAGAAAACATGGGTTAAAATGGAAAATAAGGCAAAAAAATGAAATTTTCCAATTTCATCCCCATTTGCCAATAACTCTTGTGCAACACCTAAAGGGTTAACGACGTATGTAAAACCAGTTTTGAATACCTTGAGGGGTGTAGTTTCTTAGATGGGGTCACTTTTAGGGAGTTTCGACTCCAGGGGTGCATCAGGGGGGTTAAACAGGACACGGTGTAAATAAACCGGTCCATAAAAATCAGCCCTCCAAAAACCAAACGGCGCACCTTTCACTCTACGCCCCGCTGTGTGGCCGTACAGTAGTGTACGGCCACATATTGGGTGTTTCTGTAAACGGCAGAGTCAGGGTAATAAAGATACAGTCTTGTTTGGCTGTTAACCCTTGCTTTGTTAGTGGAAAACATGGGTTAAAATGGAAAATAAGGCAAAAAAATTGAATTTTCAAATTTCATCCCTATTTGCCAATAACTCTTGTGCAACATCTAAAGGGTTAACGACGTATGTAAAACCAGTTTTGAATACCTTGATGGGTGTAGTTTCTTAGATGGGGTCACTTTTAGGGAGTTTCTACTCCAGGGGTGCATCAGGGGGCTTCAAATGGGACATGGTGTAAATAAACCAGTCCATAAAAATCAGCCCTCCAAAAACCACACGGCGCACCTTTCACTCTACGCCCCGCTGTGTGGCCGTACAGTAGTTTGCGGCCACATATTGGGTGTTTCTGTAAACGGCAGAGTCAGGGCAATAAAGATACAGTCTTGTTTGGCTGTTAACCCTTGATTTGTTAGTGGAAAACATGGGTTAAAATGGAAAATAAGGCAAAAAAAGAAATTTTCTAATTTCATCCCCATTTGCCAATAACTCTTGTGCAACACCTAAAGGGTTAACGACGTATGTAAAACCAGTTTTGAATACCTTGAGGGGTGTAGTTTCTTAGATGGGGTCACTTTTAGGGAGTTTCTACTCCAGGGGTGCATCAGGGGGCTTCAAATGGGACATGGTGTAAATAAACCAGTCCATAAAAATCAGCCCTCCAAAAACCACACGGCGCACCTTTCACTCTACGCCCCGCTGTGTGGCCGTACAGTAGTTTGCGGCCACATATTGGGTGTTTCTGTAAACGGCAGAGTCAGGGCAATAAAGATACAGTCTTGTTTGGCTGTTAACCCTTGATTTGTTAGTGGAAAACATGGGTTAAAATGGAAAATAAGGCAAAAAAAGAAATTTTCTAATTTCATCCCCATTTGCCAATAACTCTTGTGCAACACCTAAAGGGTTAACGACGTATGTAAAACCAGTTTTGAATACCTTGAGGGGTGTAGTTTCTTAGATGGGGTCACTTTTTGGGAGTTTCTACTCTAGGGGTGCATCAGGGGGCTTCAAATGGGACATGGTGTAAATAAACCAGTCCATAAAAATCAACCTTACAAAAACCATACGGCGCACCTTTCACTCTACGCCCCGCTGTGTGGCCGTACAGTAGTTTACGGCCACATATTGGGTGTTTCTGTAAACTGCAGAGTCAGGGCAATAAAGATACAGTCTTGTTTGGCTGTTAACCCTTGCTTTGTTAGTGGAAAAAATGGGTAAAAATGAAATATTAGACAGAAAAATGAAATTCTCAAATTTCATCCCCATTTGCCAATAACTCTTGTGCAACACCTAAAGGGTTAACAACATATGTAAAATCACTTTTGAATACCTTGAGGGGTGTAGTTTCTTAGATGGGGTCATTTTTGGGTGGTTTCTATTATGTAAGCCTCGCAAAGCGACTTCAGACCTGAAATGGTCCCTAAAAATTTAGTTTTTGTAAATTTCAGAAAAATTTCAAGATTTGCTCCTAAACTTCTAAGCCTTATAACATCCCCAAAAAATAAAATATCATTCCCAAAATAATTCACACATGAAGTAGACATATGGGGAATGTAAAGTCATCACAATTTTTGGGGGTATTACTATGTATTACAGAAGTAGAGAAACTGAAACTTTGAAATTTGCTAATTTTTCAAAATTTTTGATAAATTTGGTATTTTTTGGTGCAAAAAAAAATATTTTTTTGACTTAATTTTACTAGTGTCATGAAGTACAATATGTGACGAAAAAACAATGTCAGAACGGCCTGGATAAGTCAAAGCGTTTTAAAGTTATCAGCACTTAAAGTGACACTGGTCAGATTTGCAAAAAATGGCCTGGTCCTTAAGGGGTTAAAAACACTGCAAACTGCCCCTTGATGCGAGATTCTCATCTTGCCTCAAGGCAGAAACACCCCTGGTTAGGGCTGCTTGGAGCTGTTCATAACTTCATGTGTTTCACTACACAAAGATCATTTAAAGAAACAGAACAATTTTTTTTCTGTGCACGAGCCAGTCCTTTTTTGTCTAAAAGACTGTTGCAAAGGTTTTATAGTTATGTTTTATAACATTTCCGAGCATGACCAGCAGAACATATTTTGCTGCAAATGCTGTTTTTTTTGTTTGTTTTTTTAAACCCTGTTGTAATTTTTTTACCCTTTATAAGCTTGCAAATAATGTTATTTTAGTATGTCAATAGCAATCTATAGTTTGGTCACCAGGGGGTGTCCAATTTGGATTGTATTTAAAAACAAAAAACAAAAAAACAACAAAATAAACTTGCAATTCTTCTACTCTTTATAAGTGTACAAATAACTTAATTTTAGGAAAGCATGACAAATCCGACTGCAGAGTGTATTTGTAAAAAGGCTGTTAACCCATTTAGGCCTCATGCACACGGCCGTTGTTTTGGTCCGCATCCAAGCTGCAGTTTTTTCTGCTCGGATGCGGACCCATTCACTTAAACGGGGCTGCAAAAGATGCGGACAGTACTCTGTGTGCTGTCTGCATCCGTTGCTCCATTCCGCGGCCCTGCCAAAAAAATATAACCTGTCCTATTCTTGTCCGTTTTGTGGACAAGAATAGGCAGTTATATCAATGGCTGTCATTGCAGTTCCAGAAATTGTGGAACGCACACAGACGTCATCCGTGTTTTGCGGATCTGCAATTTGCAGACCGCAAAACACACAACGGTCGTGTGCATGTAGCCTTACTCATAGCTATATATGTCAGTATCACATTATTTACTATTGCTGTCTTTGTGTTGAAGAACTTGAAAGGGGAGAGAGAGAAAAAAATGTGAAAAAACAAAAAGGCAAGAGAGAAAAATAGTCCTAGACCTTAGAGTGTCATACACCAATTTACAGGCCAATTGAGCACTTTTGATTTGGGAAAAATTGATTTGAAACCAAATCAAATTTTGACCAATTTGTTAGAATCGGATCTGAAACAAATTTCAAGAAATTCACTCATCTCTACTATGTTTCCGAATACTATTGTGCATATAGTGCACAGAGATTCTCTAGGTACTGGTACAGTTCAAGTGATTGGCGCAAGGCAACTGTGGTGCCCATATTCATAAAAGGACCTAGGTCCTCCACAGGTAATTATAGACCTATAGGCTTAGAAAGTATAGTTTTTAATTGAATTGAAAACAGATTGAAGGACTGTGTCCAGAAAGTTGTGGTGAATGATTCCTATTCAGAATAGTCCCAAGGTTATAAGTGGTATACCCCAAGGTTCAGTGCTGGGTCCTCTATTATTTAATGTATTTATTAATGATATTGAGGATGGGATTAATAGCATCATTTCTATTTTTGCAGATGATACTAAGCTGTGTAGTACTGTGCAGTCTATGGAAGATGTCCTTAACCCCATAGGGACTCTATTTTTTGCAAATCTGACCAGTGTCACTTTAAGTGCTGATAACTTTAAAACGCTTTGACTTATCCGAGCCATTCTGAGATTTTTTCGTCACATATTGTACTTCATGACACTGGTAAAATGAAGTCAAAAAAATTATTTTGTTTGCACAAAAAAATGCCTACTTCTGTAATACATATTAATACCCCGCAAAATTGTGATGACTTTACATTCCCCATATGTCTACTTCATGTTTGAATTATTTTGGGAATTATATTTTATTTTTTGGGGATATTACAAGGCTTAGAAGTTTAGAAGCAAATCTTGAAATTTTTCAGAAATTTACAAAAACCCAATTTTTAGGGACCAGTTCAGGTCTGAAGTCAATTTGCGAGGCTTACATAATAGAAACCACCTAAAAATGACCCCATCTAAGAAACTACACCTCTCAATGTATTCAAAACTGATTTTACATACGTCGTTAACCCTTTAGGTGTTGCACAAGAGTTATTGGCAAATGGGGATGAAATTAGAGAATTTCATTTCTTTGCCTAATATTCCATTTTAGCACATTTTTTCCCACTAACAAAGCAAGGGTTACCAGCCAAACAAGACTGTATCTTTATTGCCCTGACTCTGCCGTTTACAGAAACACCCAATATGTGGCCGTAAACTACTGTACGGCCACACAGCGGGGCGTAGAGTGAAAGGTGCGCCGTTTGGTTTTTGGAGGGCAGATTTTGCTGGACTGGTTTATTTACACCATGTCCCATTTGAAGCCCCCCTGATGCACCCCTAGAGTAGAAACTCCCTAAAAGTGACCCCATTTTGGAAACTACGGCATAAGGTGGCATTTTTTTCGGGACTATTTTTAGGGTACATATGATTTTTGGTTGCTCTATATTACACTTTTTGTGAGGCAAGGTTACCAAAAATTTAAATTCTGAAATTTCATCTCGATTTGCCATTAACTATTGAGGAACACCTAAAGGGTTAATAAAGTTTGTATAATCAGTTTTGAATACATTGAGGGGTGTAGTTTCTTAGATGGGGTCACTTTTAGGGAGTTTTTACTCTAGGGGGGCATCAGGGGTCTTCAAAAGGGACATGGTGTCAATAATAAAGGCCATCAAAATCAGCCTTCCAGAAACCATGTCGGTCCTTTCCTTTTGCGGCTTCCCATTTACTGATACAGCAGTTTACGACCACAAATGTGGCATTTCTGTAAACTGCAGTATCAGGGTAATAAATATTAACTTTTGTTTGGTTGCTAACCCTTGTTTTGTTACCGGAAAAAACAGATTGAAATGGAAAAGTGCCAAAAATAGCGGTTTTGGCACAGTTTTTTTTTTTTTGACCGTGTTAATCTGGGGGGTTAGGTCATGGGATATTTTTATAGAGGAGATTCTTACGGACGCGGCAATACCTAATAAGTATACTTTTTTTTACAATTATTTAGGTGGTTTTTGACTATATTATACTTTTTGATACAATTTTTTTTTGGGGTATTTCTAAAGTCTAAGTGTCATTATTTTTATTTTTTTATCCGGTTATCTTATGTGGGGGCTCATTTTTTGCGGGATGAGAGGACGGTTTTATTGGCACTATTTTGGGGGCTAAATGACTTTTTGATCGCTTGCTATTAAACTTTTTATTATGTAAGATGACAAAAAAAATCTTTTTTTGCACCTTTTTTTTCTGGACCGTGTTAATCATGGGGTATTTTTATAGAGGAGATTATTACCAACGCGGCGATACCTAATTTGTCTACTTTTAATAAATTATTTTAGTTTTTTTGGGTGTCTCAAGTCTGAGAACCAGTTTTTTTATCCAATGTCAGTGCTAAATTGGGATATAAATTTAGTACTCCATGGAAGTGTGATACTCCCTGAAGCAACCAATAATGCAGAGGCCCGGATGATCGGGGCACGTGTCACATTGAGTTGTAGTGTCCTTCCGTATCCCCCTCCTGCACCTTTTTGGGGTTCGTCCCTTCTTTCCAGTATGGGGGACCACACCTGGAAAGTGTTGGCCAGGGACGATCCGGGCGCCTACAGTTCCCGAGGTACTCCGGCCTGCTCTTCCCGGTCCGAAAAGATCAGGGCCTTGAGGACTGCCTCATAGAACTGGAGGAATGTCCCTGTGTTGCCAGCGCTCCGGGACAGCACAAAAGAGTTGTACATGGCAACCTGTACCAAGTAGAATGCAACTTTTTTGTACCATGCACGAGTTTTGCGCATGGCATTATATGGCTTGAGGACTTGATCAGAGAGATCAACTCCTCCCATATACCGATTGTAGTCGACGATACAATCTGGCTTGAGGACCGTTGCCGCGGTACCTCGCACAGGGACAGGGGTGATGCCGTTACCATGAATTGTGGACAGCATAAGGACATCCCTCTTGTCCTTATACCTGACCAGCAACAGGTTTCCAGTGGTAAGGGCATGGGTCTCACCCCTGGGGATAGGTACCTGGAGGGGGAGGGCAGGGAGGCCGCGTTGATTTTTCCGCACGGTCCCACAAGCGGACGTGGATCTGGCGGCAATCGAGTGGAACAAGGGGATACTGGTATAAAAGTTCTCCACGTACAGGTGGTAACCCTTATCCAGCAGTGGGTGCATAAGGTCCCACACAAGTTACCCGGTAACACCCAGAGTGGGGGTACATTCTGGGGGTTGAATCTGGGAATCTCGCCCCTCGTATATATGAAATTTTTAAGTGTACCCTGAGGTACTCTCACAAATTTTGCATAGCTTCACGCCATACCTCGCCCGCTTGGAGGGCACATACTGGCGGAAAATGAGTCTCCCCTTGAACGCAATGAGAGACTCATCAGCCGCGACCTCCCTTCCAGGTACATAGGCCTCCATGAATTTGGCCCCAAAGTGATCGATGACCGGCCGTATTTTATACAGACGGTCATGGGCTGGATCACCTCGGGGGGGACATGCTGCATTATCTGAATAATGCAGACATTTCCGGGTGGCCTCAAATCGGGAGCGTGTCATGGCCGTACTGTACAGTGGGGTCTAGTATAGGACGTCCCCACTCCAGTACAGCCTGACACTGGGTTTCTTGACCAGGCCCATATGCAGCACAAGGCCCCAAAATGCCCTCATTTTGGCTGCGCTGACCGGCGTCCAGCCACCGGGCCTGGCCAAAAAGGAGCCCGGGTGTTGAGCAACGGACTGTTGGGCGTACAGGTTCGTCTGCTCCACCATCAGATTTACCAGTGGGTCACTGAAAAAATGACAAAAAAGTCATATTCAGTGTAGCCCACTGTGGAATTCTAGATTTCTGATTGGCCTACAAAATCAGGAATCACAGGCTCTTATCGCTCTGGGCTACACCAGACTAGTTCACTGGCAGGGTGCTCCGGTGGATTTAACTGGTGGGCCGGGAAACCAGTACGAGCCCCAGAGCGGCTCGTACTAGGCTGGGTCACAGGGTCTCTAACATGGCGGTCCCCTTGCTCCGCCTGGCGGCGTCTCCGCCTCCTTGTGGGATCTTCATCATCGCTAGATGATGAGGAGGACGCGGATGACAACAGGAATGTGGGGTCATCATTGTCCTCACTGGAACTCTCGAAGTCAGAGGCAAGCTGGGTGTATGCCTCCCCTGCCGAGAACGGCTGGCAGGCCATAGGGGAGTGTGTGTCTGCATGTTTATGAGTGTAAATCTTTATTTGGTGTGCGTGTGTGTGGGGGCACAGGTGTTCACGGACTTAACCCTAAAACTAACAGAAAAAAAAACGAAACTAAAAAAAGGGCAAAAAATTTGTTTTGTTTTTTTCAAAACCGCTGATCAACCGTCCGAAGTTGATCAGCGGTGGGGTGTGCGATTCGCTAACAGTGGCGGGACGCTAAGAGTGCAGGCCACAGTCAGCATACACAAAAAAATAAAATAAAATCCTGCACCCCAAAAAAGTGGGGGGGGGGGCTAGGGGGGGCAAGCGGCAGCACCCCTGTGGGGTCTTGGGTCACACAGCTGTGCTGTGGACCCCAGACACCCTTAACTTTAAGTTAGTAACTTAGGGTGATGCAATCAAAGCTAATGCAACTAACTTTCCCATTTTTTTCCCTGCCTAACCCAAACTTTCCCTATGCTTTCCCTATGTACCTGAAGTTCAGATGCGGGGTGCTGGGGCACAGATCGGGTCCTGGGGGGCACAGATGGGGTGATGCTGGCACCGATGGCCGACACATGCAGGCAGCTCCTCTCTCCTCCGGCTCCGGAACACAAAAGGAGGAGCCGGAGCGCCTGCATCTTTTGAATCTGCCGCCGGCCTGCCCTCAGACCAATCAGAGGCGATCCTGAGAGGTGATGTCACCAATCAGAGGTGATCCTGTTTGCTGGATCCCAGGTGACCCTGACTCCCTCCGTATCAAGTGTAGGGAGCCGGTGGTCATGTCCCCTCACTATTATAGGGTGTTCATGTGTTATACAGTCGAGGAACGAGGATATGCGATCATCTACCATTGTGATTTTTGCATAGGCTGAGCAGTTAGGGAGAGAGCCAGGTCTGTTGCAGGGCTATTCCTTTGGTTCCTTAGTTTTGGATCCAGTCAGTCGGATCTTCTTTTTGTGTCTTCTAGTTTTCTGTACACCTTCCGTGACAGCCGCCTAAACTGTCTTAAGCATGAATCCGGTTTCAACCTTGATTGAGGTGACCGTTTGTGCTTGCGTTCATGGAATTTGTTCTGAGCCTACTTCCCCATTCCTCTGGTGATGAGGAGCAGAGGGTGGGGATCATCATCTCGCTGCTCAGGGATAACGCTCAGTCTTGGGCCTTTTCGCTGCCGGTGGGGGCACTGCCCCTCCATTCAGTGGATGAATTTTTTTTAGCCCTGGGTCAGATATATGATGATCCGGATCGTATTGCTCTGGCAGAGTCTAGACTACGTCTTTTATGTCAGGGTAAACAATCCGCTCAGAATTTCGGAGATGGGCAGCTGATACTGGTTGGAATGATGCTGCACTTCGAAGTCAATTTTGCCATGCTCTTTCAGAGGGATAGAAAGATGCATTTGCCTTTCATGAGAGACCTATCTCCTTGGACTCTGCCATGTCTCGGGCCGTTCGTATTGACAGGCGTCTTAGAGAGAGAGGAGAGATCACTCCTTCCTGTCATACTCAGTCGAAGGACAGTGCGGCGGTCTCAGTCGCTTTCAATCCCTTCTGAGCAGGGGCCCATGCAGCTGGGTTTGCTTGCCTCTGACAATAGAGGATTCAGTTCTCACACGAAGGTTTGTTTCTGTTGTGGAGGTATAAATCATTTGGCAAATGTTTGTCCCTCTAGGAGATTCAGGCAGTTTTTTTAGAGTAATAAAGAAACAAAAATAAAAAAATCCTCTAAAAACGTTCCATCTGTTACTATTGGCAAGGTTGATGCGGAAATTGAAGGTTTTTCGTTTGCTTGTAGTTCCCGTTTTGTCCTACCTGCCAGGGTGGTGCTAGAGAGCAAGAACAGTTTTTGTGAGATTTTTGTAGATAGTGGAGCAGCTGTCAATCTCATTGATAGTCAATTTGCTATAACTCATGGTTTCCAGGTATGCACTTTGGGAAAGGATATACCTGTTTTTGCTATCGATTCCGTTCCACTTTCTCAGAAATCGTTAAAGGGCATAGTTCACAATATCCGTTTGATTGTGAGTGATACTCATGTTGAGGATGTGTTATGTTTCGTCCTAAGCGGGTTGCCTACTCCTCTAGTGTTGGGGCTACCCTGGCTCACTAAACATAACTCCACCATTGATTAGCAAGCGAGGCAAATAAATGGTTGGAGTGACTTTTGCAGAGAGAATTGCCTCACGACATCTGTTTCAGAGGTTTCTACTAAGACTGTACCATCTTTTCTCTCTGAATTTTCGGATGTGTTTTCTAAGAGTGGTGTTCAGGAATTGCCCCCTTACAGGGAGTACGATTGCCCTATTAATCTCACCCCAGGCGCCAAGCTGCATAAATCTCGTTTATACAATCTCTCCCAATCTGAAAGGGTCGCTATGTGTGCTTATATCTCTGAGAGTCTGAGAAAGGGACACATACGACCCTCGAAGTCACCTGTCACCGCTGTTTTTTTCTTTGTTAAGAAAAAAGATGGTTCTTTAAGACCATGTCTGGATTTCAGGGAGCTGAACAGTATCACAATTCGTGACCCTTATCCGCTTCCTCTGATCCCGGACCTGTTTAACCAGATTGTTGGGGCTAAAGTTTTTTTCAAGTTGGATCTAAGAGGGGCATACAACCTGGTCAGGGTCAGAGAAGGAGACGAATGGAAGACGGCCTTCAATACCCCTGAGGGCCATTTTGAGAATTTGGTTATGCCTTTTGGTTTGATGAATGCTCCACCCATCTTTCAGCATTTTGTGAACAGCATTTTTTATCATTTAATGGGGAAATTTGTATTAGTGTATCTAGATGACATTTTGATTTTTTCTCCTGATTTCAAGACTCATAAGGAACACTTACGTTAGGTCTTGCTCATCCTGCGGGAGAATAAATTGTACGCTAAACTGAAAAAAATTTGTGGGTTGGCAGTTCCAGAAATTCAATTTCTGGGGTTTCTTCTCTCCGCTTCTGGTTTTCGCATGGACCCCGAGAAGGTTTGCGCTGTGCTTCAGTGGGAGCTTCCTGAGAATCAGAAGGCGCTGATGCGTTTTTTGGGTTTTGCCAATTATTACAGGAAGTTTATTTTGAATTATTCATCTGTTGTTAAACCACTCACTGATATGACTAGAAAGGGGGTAGATTTTTCCTCCTGGTCGGTAGATGCGCGTAAGGCCTTTTCTAATATCAAGGAGAGTTTTGCTTCCGCTCCTATCTTGGTACAACCTGATATTTCTCTACCCTTCATAGTTGAGGTTGATGCTTCTGAGGTGGGTGTGGGTGCGGTCTTGTCTCAGGGTTCCTCTCCTGCCAAACGGCGACCGCTTGACTTTTTCTCGAAGTTAGCTTTTGAGGAATGGTGCCATTGGCTAGAGGGAGCCAGACACCCTATTACCGTGTTTACTGACCATAAGAATCTGGCCTACTTGGAGTCAAGCCAAGCGTCTGAACCCGAGACAGGCCAGATGGTCTTTGTTCTTTTCAAGGTTTAATTTTGTTGTCACGTTCCGCCCTGGGGTTAAGAATGTGAAGGCGGATGCCCTGTCACGTTGTTTTCAGGGAGGTGGGAATTTTGAAGACCCGGGTCCCATTTTGGCTGAAGGTGTGGTGGTCTCTGCTCTATATCCTGAATTGAAGGCAGAGGTTCAGGTAGCCCAGTCAGAGGATCCTGATGTTTGTGCCTCTCGCTTTAAGACACAAGATTTTTAAGGAGCACCATGATACTGTCCTTGCTGGGCACCCGGGGGCAAGAGCCACAGTGGAGATCATCGCTCGGAGATTCTGGTGGCCGGTGCTTTGTAAGTCGGTTGAGGGTTTTGTGGCAGCCTGCGAGACCTGCGCTCATGCCAAAGTCCCTCATTCACGGCCATCAGGTCCTCTCCTTCCGTTACCCATTCCTTCCCATCCTTGGACATATCTGTCCATGGACTTCATTAGGGACCTGCCTCCTTTCTCGGGGAAGACTGTGATTCTGGTGGTGGTGGACCGTTTTAGCAAAATGGTACATTTCATTCCTTTTCCTGGCTTGCCCAATGCTAAGACGCTGGCGCAGGCATTTATTGATCACATTGTCAAATTGCATTCCTTCAGACATAGTCTCTGATAGGGGCACACAGTTTGTTTCCAGATTCTGGAAGGCTTTCTGTTCTCGCTTGGGGGTGCGGTTGTCATTCTCTTCTGCTTTCCATCCGCAGTCGAATGGTCAGACAGAGCGCGTCAATCAGAATCTGCAGACATATCTGCGCTGTTTTGTGGCGGAGAATCAGGAGGATTGGTGTTTTTTTTTGTCCCTTGCTGAGTTTGCTTTAAATAACCGTTGTCAGGAGTCCTCTGATAAGTCACCATTTTTTGGTGCATATGGGTTTCATCCGCAGTTTGGGACATTCTCTGGAGAGGGGTCTTCTGGTTTACCTGATGAGGACAGATTTTCCTCGTCTTTGTCATCTATTTGGCAAAAGATTCAGGATAATCTAAAGAGCATGAGTGAGAGATATAAGCGTGTGGCGGATAAGAGACGTGTGCCTGGTCCGGACCTGAATGTTGGTGATCTGGTGTGGTTGTCTACTAAGAATATCAAATTGAAGGTTCCCTCCTGGAAGTTGGGTCCTAAGTTTATTGGGCCTTACAAAATCTTGTCCGTCATCAATTCTGTTGCCTACCGTCTTGATCTTCCTCAGACTTGGAAGATCCATAATGTTTTTCATAAGTCCTTATTAAAACCTTATGTCCAACCCATTGTACCCTCGTCTTTGCCTTCTCCTCCGATTGTGGTTGATGGTAATCTTGAATTTCAGGTCTCTAGGATTGTGGATTCTCGTGTTGTCCGCGGTTCTCTCCAGTACCTCATTCATTTGGAGGGTTATGGTTCTGAGGAGAGGATGTGGGTCCCAGTGACGGACATTAAGGCCACTCGTCTCATCAGGTATTTCCATAGGTCCCATCCTGAGAAGGTGGGCTCTGAGTGTCCGGAGTCCACTCGTAGAAGGAGGGGGTACTGTCACCACCAGACATCTGAGAAGCTCTGACAGACGTCCTTCAGAACCTCCTCCTCGAGGTTCCTTTTGTTTTGCTTTCATTTTCTCATCTCGTTAGCCTCTCTCAGCTGTCATGTAGTTGCACTGATTGCATCCCTTTAAATCCCTTCCCATACTGCATCACTTTGCGGTTTATACAACTTCCTGGAGTGTGTGCATGTTGGATGCTACTACTGAGTCTTCTACAGATAAGTTTTGTTCATTCATTTGTATTTTCCTGTTTGCTGGATCCCAGGTGACCCTGACTCCCTCCGTATCAAGTGTAGGGAGCCGGTGGGCGTGTCCCCTCACTATTATAGGGTGTTCAGGTGTTATACAGTCGAGGAACGAGGATATGCGATCATCTACCATTGAGATTTTTGCATCGGCTGAGCAGTTAGGGAGAGAGCCAGGTCTGTTGCAGGGCTATCCCTTTGGTTCCTTAGTTTTGGATCCAGTCAGTTGGATCTTCTTTTTGTGTCTTCTAGTTTTCTGTACACCTTCCTGGCAGTCATGTGTCCTTAACCCCTTAGGCTGAGTTCACACGAGCGTGACAGATTTGGTCCGGATGCGTTCAGGGTGCGTTCAGTTAAACTCGCACCATTTTGCAAGCAAGTTCAGTCAGTTTTGGCTGCAATTGCGTTTAGTTGTTCAGTTTTTTCCGCGCGGATGCAATGCGTTTTGATGCATTTTTCACGCGCGTGATAAAAAACTGAATGTTTACAAACAACATCTCCTAGCAACCATCAGTGAAAAACGCATTGCATCCGCACTTGCTTGCAGATGCAATGCGTTATTAACGCAGCCCCATTCACTTCTATGGAGCCAGGGCTGCGTTAAAAACGCAGAATATAGAACATGCTGCGATTTTAAAGCATTGCAGAAGTGATGCATGAAAAAAAATGCTCATGTGCACAGCCCCATTGAAATGAATGGGTCAGGATTCAGTGCAGGTGCAATGCGTTCACCTACTGCATTGCACCCGCGCGGAAATCTCGCCCGTGTGAACTCAGCCTTAAGGACACAGCCTTATTACACCTTAGGACCAGGCCATTTTTTGCAAGTGGTGATAACTTTAAAACGCTTTGACTTATCCAGGCCATTCTGAGATTGTTTTTTCATCACATATTGTACTTCATGACACTGGTAAAATGAAGTAAATTTTATTTTTATTTTTTTTGCATAAAAAAATCCCAAATTTACCAAAAATTTGGAAAAATTAGCAAATTTCAAAGTTTCAGTTTCTCTACTTCTGTAATACATAGTAATACCCCTAAAAATTGTGATGACTTTACATTCCCCATATGTCTACTTCATGTTTGAATTATTTTGGGAATGATATTTTATTTTTTGGGGATGTTACAAGGCTTAGAAGTTTAGAAGCAAATCTTGAAATTTTTCAGAAATTTACAAAAACCAAATTTTTAGGGCCCACTACAGCTCTGAAGTCACTTTGTGAGGCTTACATAATAGAAACCACCCAAAAATGACCGCATTCTATAAACTACACCCCACAAGGTATTAAAAACTGATTTTACAAACTTCGTTAAGCCTTTAGGTGTTGCACAAGAGTTATTGGCAAATGGGGATGAAATTTGAGAATTTCATTTTTTTGCCTAATTTTCCATTTTAACCCATTTTTTCCCACTAACAAAGCAAGGGTTAACAGCCAAACAAGACTGTATCTTTATTGCCCTGACTCTGCCGTTTACAGAAACACCCCATATGTGGCCAAAAACTACTGTACGGCCACACAGCGGGGCGTAGAGTGAAAGGTGCGCCGTTTGGTTTTTGGAGGGCAGGTTTTGCTGGACTGGTTTTTTGACACCATGTCCCATTTAAAGCCCCCCTGATGCACCCCTAGAGTAGAAACTCCATAAAAGTGACCCCATCTAGGAAACTACACCCCTCAAGGTATTCAAAACTGATTTTACAAACTTTGTTAACCCTTTAGGTGTTGCACAAGATTTAATGGAAAATAGAGATACAATTTCAAAATTTCATTTTTTTGACAGATTTTCCATTTTAATATTTTTTTTTCCAGTTACAAAGCAAGGGTTAACAGCCAAACAAAACTCATTATTTATGGCCCTGATTCTGTAGTTTACAGAAACACCCCATATGTGGTCATAAACTGCTGTACGGGCACACGGCAGGGCGCAGAAGGAAAGGAATGCCATACGGTTTTTGGAAGGCAGATTTTGCTGGACTGTTTTTTTTGACACCATGTCCCATTTGAAGCCCCCCTGATGCACCCCTAGAGTAGAAACTCCAAAAAAGTGACACCATTTTAGAAACTACGGGATAGGGTGGCAGTTTTGTTGGTACTAGTTTAGGGTACATATGGTTTTTGGTTGCTCTGTATTACACTTTTTGTGCGGCAAGGTAACAAGAAATTGCTTTTTTGGCACCGTTTTTTTTTTTGTTATTTACACCATTCATCTGACAGGTTAGATCATATGGTAATTTTATAGAGCAGGTTGTCACGGACGCGGCAATACCTAATATGTAATTTTTTATTTTTTTTAATGTAAGTTTTACACAATGAATTCATTTTTAAAACAAAAAAAAGTTTTAGTGTCTCCATAGTTTTAGTGTCTAAGAGCCATAGTTTTTTCAGTTTTTGGGCGATTACCTTAAGTAGGGTCTCATTTCTTGCGGGATGAGATGACGGTTTGATTGGCACTATTTTGAGGTGCACATTACTTTTTGATTGCTTGCTATTACACTTTTTGTGACGTAAGGTGACAAAAAATTGCTTTTTTTACACCGTTTTAATTTTTATTTTTTTACGGTGGTCACCTGAGGGGTTAGGTCATGTGATATTTTTATAGAGCTGGTCAATACGGACGCGGCAATACCTAATATGTATACTTTTTTTTATTTATGTAAGTTTTACACAATGATTTCATTTTTGAAACAAAAAAAATCATGTTTTAGTGTTTCCATAGTCTAAGAGCCATAGTTTTTTCAGTTTTTGGGCGATTATCTTGGGTAGGGTATGATTTGTGTGGGATGAGATGACGGTTTAATTGGTACTATTTTGGCGTACATGCGACTTTTTTGATCACTTTTATTACCTTTTTTGGGAAGTAAGGTGGGCAAAATTTCAATTTCATCATAGTTTTTAATTTTTTATTTTTATGGCGTTCACCGTTCGGGTAAAGTAACATGACCATTTTATAGATCAGGTCGTTATGGACGCGGTGATACCAAACATGTGTAGGGAATTTTTTTTTTCATTTTTAATCAGTAATAAATGTGTTTTTTTATTTTTACTTTATTTTCACTTTTTTTTTTGACCCAGACCCACTTGGTTCTTGAAGATCCAGTGGGTCTGATGTCTGTATAATACAGTACAGTACACTATATAGTGTACTGTACTGTATTTTACTTACACTTTGTCTGAACAGATCTATGCCTTCAGCACAGATCTGTTCAGAACCATGGACAGCAGGACGCCTGAGAAGGCGTCCTGTTGCCATGGGAACCTTCCCCGTCTGGTCAGTAGTGGCGATAACTGCGCAGGCGGGGAAGGGTAAGGACGGGGCTTCGGGGGGCTGCCTGGGAGCTCTCTCCCTCTCCATTCGGGGGGCTGCAAAGGCACGATGGGAGAGGGAGGGAGCTCCCTGAGCTGTTAACCTTTTCCATACAGCGGTCCGTACGGACCGCGGTATGGAAAGGGTTAAACAGCTGACATCGCATCACCGATGTCAGCCGTTTATACCAGGGTGTCAGCAATGTGCTGACACCCTGGTATACCCACTAGACGCCAACGATTATTCAATGGGAGGCGGGCGGGGGATCGCGATCCCGCCTGCCGCACCGCCCGCCTCCCGCACCGCCCGCACCCTCCCCTGATACAGGAACATTTTTGGAATCCTAAAGTTTCTGATCCCCGCGGTCAGGGACCGCGGGGATCAGAAACTTCAGAAATTGCAGCAAACCGCAGGTCTGAATTGACCTGCGGTTTGCCGCGATCGCCAACATGGGGGGGTCACGGGACCCCCCCGCACATTTAGCCTAGGTGCCTGCTCAATGATTTGAGCAGGCACCGGGTTCCGATCGCTGCCAGCCGCACGGCAGTGATCGAAAATACACAGGGCGTACATGTACGCCCTGTGTCCTTAAGTACCAGGGCACAAGGACGTACCTGTACGCCCTGTGTCCATAAGGGGTTAAGTACCAGGACATCATGACGTATCGGTACGTCATGTGTCCTTAAGAGGTTAAACTACAAGCTGACTTGAACACTCTAAGTTATTGGGTATCAACTTGGCAAATGAGGTTCATTGTGGATAAATGTAAAGTTATGCATCCTGGCAGTAATAATCTCCGTTCCATGCATCATATGTCCTAGGTGATTTAACACTGGAAGAGTCAGTTAGGCCGAATGTACACGGCCGTGTTCCGTGGCTGAGATCGGTCTGTGGTATGCCGGGCTGGATTCCTGTTCAGAGCAGGAGCGCATGGCGTCATTGGTCGCTATGACGCCGTGCGTTTCATGCCGCCGCTGCACTACAGTAATACACTCGTATGATCTATTCGCATTTCCACCTATCCCTTAGTTGAACTTGATGGACTTATGTCATTTTTCAACCGTATTCACTATGTAACTATATGCATGTAACATATCACATTACACATCCAAAATGGTTTATTAACATCATCGTAAGTACAGGGCACAGTTTAACAGAACCTGTCACCTGCAATATGTAGGAAGCATGTTATAGAACAGGAGAAGCTGAGCAGATTGATATTGTATTTTTGTGGGAATAGATTCAGCTAAATATACATTTAAACGTCTTCTCTTTCTGAACTTAGGATCTCCCCTGGGCACAATTATTAGTGACTGACAGCTATCTCTGTATACACCCTTATTTAGGAAACACTGATAAAGCTATTTTCACACCAGTTTTTTGCCGGATCCGTCATGGATCAGCAAAAACACTTCCGTTATGATAATACAACCGTCTGCATCCGTTCTGAACGGATCCGGTTGTGTTATCTCTAAAATAGCCAAGACGGATCTGTCATGAACTCCACTGAAAGTCAATGGGGGACATATCCATTTTCTATTGTGTCCAAGAAAACGGATCCGTCCCTATTGACTTACATGTCATGTGTGTCAGGACAGATCCGTCTTGCGCCGCACCACACGTGGACAGTAAAACGCTGCTTGCGATGGGGAAGCAACCAAACGGAACAGAATGCATTCTGTTATGTTCAATTCAGTTTTGTCCCCATTGACAATAAATGGGGACAAAACAGAATTGTTTCCCCGCTATTGAGATCCTATGATGGATCTCAATAGTGGAAAGGGAAAGCACAAGTGTTAAAGTAGCCTAATACAGCACACCATGTACAAGTGTAGTCAGAAATAGGAGAGACTTAGGCTACTTTCACACTAGCGTTTTGGCTTTCCGTTTGTGAGATCTGTTCAGGGCTCTCAAAAGCGGTCCAAAACAGATCAGTTTTGCCCTATTGCAATCTGAATGGAAAAGGATCTGCTCAGAATGCATCAGTTTGCCTCCGTTCAGTCACCATTCCACTCTGGAGGCGGACACCAAAAGCTGCCTGCAGAGTTTTGCTGTCTGCCTCACGAAGCGGAGCCAAATGGATCCATCCTGGCACACAATGTAAGTAAATGGGGACGGATCCGTTTTCTCTTACACAATCTGGTACAATAGAAAACGGATCTGTCCCCCATTGACTTTCAGTGGTGTTCAATTCAAGACGGATCCGTCATGGCTATTGAAGACATAATACAACCGGATCCATTCATTATGGATGTATGCGGTTGTATTATTGTAACGGAAGCATTTTTGCAGACTCATGAAAGATCCGCTAAAACACTAGTGTGAAAGTAGCCTTAAATATATAATCTTTTTCCACAAAACTATATATCAATCTGCCCAGTTTCTCCTGTTCTATAACATGCTGCCTGCAGATTGCACTGCATTTCATGGTGGCAGGTTCTCTTTATGTGCAGCGAGATATAATGGCATTTAACTGTCAAGTACTTAAAGGGAACCTGTCACGTGGATTTTGTGTATAGAGCTGAGGACATGGGCTGCTAGATGACCACTAGCACATACGTAATACCCAGTCCCCATAGCTCTGTGTGCTTTTATTGTGTCAAAAAAACGATTTTAAACATATGCAAATTAACCTGAGATGAGTCCTGTATGTGAGATGAGTCAGGGACAGGACTCATCTCAGGTTAATTTGCATATGTATCAAATCGGTTTTTGACACAATAAAAGCAGACAGAGCTATGGGGACTGGATATTGCGGATGTGCTAGCGGCGATCTAGCAACCCATGGCCTCAGCTCTATACCCAAAATCCAGGTGACCGATTCCCTTTAAAGGGATTCTGTCACCTGGATTTTGGTTATAGGGTTGTGGATATTTGCTGCTAGATCGCTGCTAGCACATCTGCAATATACATTCCCCATAGCTCTGAGTGCGTTTATCTAGGCAAAGAAACAATTTTATATATACAGTTGCAAGAAAAAGTATGTGAACCCTTTGGAATGATATGGATTTCTGCACAAATTAGTCATAAAATGTGATATGATCTTCATCTAAGTCACAACAATAGACAATCACAGTCTGCTTAAACTAATAACACACAAATAATTAAATGTTACCATGTTTAAATTGACTACACCATGTAAACATTCACAGTGCAGGTGGAACAAATATGTGAACCCTTGAATTTAATAACTGGTTGAACCTCCTTTGGCAGCAATAACTTCAACCAAACGTTTTCTGAAGTTGCAGATCAGACGTGCACAATGGTCAGGAGTAATTCTTGACCATTCCTCTTTACAGAACTGTTTCGGTTCAGCAATATTCTTGGGATATCTGGTGTGAATCGCTTTCTTGAGGTCATGCCACAGCATCTCAATCGGGTTGAGGTCAGGACTCTGACTGGGCACTACAAAAGATGCATTTTTCTTCTGTTTTCTTCTTAAAAACCGGCATTTTGGGTATAGAGCTGAGGACATGGGTTACTAGATGGCCGCTAGCACATCTGCACTACCCAGTCCCCATAGCTCTGTGTGCTTTTATTGTGAAAAAAAAACAACGATTTGATACATATGCAAATTAACCTGAGATGAGTCCTGTACGTGACTCATCTCAGAGACAGGACTCATCTCAGGTTAATTTGCATATGTATCAAATTTTTTATTTTTTTTTACACAATAAAAGCACACAGAGCTATTGGGACTGGGTATTGCGGATGAGCTAGTGCTCATCTAGCAACCCATGTCCTCAGCTCTATACACAAAATCCCGGTGACAGGTTCCCTTTAAGCCATCCTGTTGTTGATTTACTTCTATGCTTTGGGTCGTTGTCCTGTTGCAACACCCATCTTCTGTTGAGGTTCAGCCTTAAGTTCTCCTGCAAAATGTCTTGATAAACTTGGGAATTCATTTTTCCTTCGATGATAGCAATCCGTCCAGGCCCTGAAGCAGCAAAGCAGCCGCAAACCATGATGCCCCCACCACCATACTTTACAGTTGGATGAGGTTTTGATGTTGGTGTGCTGTGCCTCTTTTTCTCCAACCATAGTGTTGTGTGTTTCTTCCAAACAATTCAACTTTGGTTTCATCTGTCAACAGAATATTTTGCCAGTACTGCTGTGGAATATCCAGGTGCTCTAGTGCAAACTGTAAATGTGCAGCAATGGTTTTTTTGGACAGCAGTGGCTTCCTCTGTGGTATCCCCCCATGAAATCCATTCTTGTTTAGTGTTTTACGTATTGTAGATTTGCTAACAGGGATGTTAGCATATGCCATAGACTTTTGTAAGTCTTTAGCTGACACTCTAGGATTCTTCTTCACCTCATTGAGCAGTCTGCAAAGTGCTCTTTCAGTCATCTTTACAGGACGGCCACTCCTAGGGAGAGCAGCAGCAGTGCTGAACTTTCTCCATTTATAGACAATTTGTCTTACCGTGGACTGATGAACAGCAAGGCTTTTGGTGATACTTTTATAACCCTTTCCAGCTTTATGCAAGTCAACAATTCTTAATCGTAGGTCTTCTGAGAGATATTTTGTGTGAGGCATCAATCACATCAGGCAATGCTTCTTGTGAAAAGCAAACTCAGAACTCGTGTGTGTTTTTATAGGGTGCAAATATATTGGAGCACTCTATCTGCATATAAAGCTATTCAATGTTCTGCCGTGCCAAGCATTTTCTCTAGTCTCAGGAAACTTATACCAGCTTGAAAAATTTAGCATAAGTGAACCATGCCTGTATTTCACACGCATTGCGCGAATATTACATTGCCGATTTTCGCAATCAAGAATATAATCTCGAATTCTCAAATTCACGAATATATGACGAATATTCTACAAAATATTCATGAAGTATCGCAAATTCGAATATTGCCGCTCATCGTCCTTGTACCACAAACATATAGTAACATAGTAGATAAGGCTGAAAAAAGACATTTGTCCATCCAGTTCGCCTGTCATCCTGCAAGTTGATCCAGATGAAGGCAAAAAAAAAACTGTGAGGTAGAAGCCAATTTTCCCCACTCAAGGGGAATAAAAAATTCCTTACCGACTCCAATCAGGCAATCAGAATAACTCCCTGGATCAATGACCCCTCTCTAGTAGCTATAGCCTTTAATATTATTACGCTCTAGAAATACATCCAGGCCCCTCTTGAATTCCTTTAGTGTACTCACCATCACCACCTCCTCAGGCAGAGAGTTCCATAGTCTCACTGCTCTTACCGTAAGGAATCCTTTTCTATGTTTGTGTACAAACCTTCTTTCCTCCAGACGCAGAGGATGTCCCCTATAGAATAAACACAACTCTTGCCCTTGGAAACCCCCTTTATATGTAAAACCCCAAACAAGAGACTTTATTGCGTTGTAGAGCGTGAATCTAAATCAACTGCAGCACTGTGGCAAAACAGGGGATAATCGGCCATATTGGATCTGGACATCCGCCCAGCAAAGGGGAGGGAACCAAAGTGGCCGCCTCCACAGAGGGACCATTCTTATAGAAGGAACTAAAGTGCTCAGTATAAGTTCCCAGGATGAAAAAAGAAACCAACTGTACCCCCTACAGAAAAAAGAAGCGGTGGTCATCTTGGAAAAGGGAAAATACAGTTCTAGCTTCCCTGGATCCTGAGAAGCAATGTCCAGTGGTCTGAGTGAGTACTGCTGGGGAAAATAACCTTGCTAAAGACTGTTAGGGGCTATAATCTGCCTGAGAGAGCATCATATTACCCAAAATTGAGCAGTTGCAGTGACTCTTAAAAGAGCCATGCACCAATTATGTTGCCGTTGCCCATAGCAACGCACACTTAAATTGCATTTTAGAATCCTCTAGTTTGGTACAGGTTATCAAAAGCCATGTCTAACAGGAAGGATAACACTTACTGGTCTCGCAGCGATCCACCAGCACCATCAGCAGCTGCAGCCATATGCATCATGCCTCTAACTACTGCCGTAATGGGGTCAGAGAAGGACTGCCCTGTGGCCATTGTCATGTCCACTAGGGACTTTCAACCGCTGCAACAACAGTGAAGAAGACTTCCAGTCCCTCCAGTAGGGAGCAGCGGGCCATCTGCCAGGCGAAGGTTAACCTGCATTGACTCTGACTACTGGAGAAGTAGAGCCAGAAAAGAGCCAGTCTGTGGCCATTAAAAATGCCACTACAGAAATATTTGGGCCTACTACTACTTCTGCTGTACAGCCTGAGCCCACCAAACAGGAGCACTGCCCTGAGGTGTGCAAGGATACGGAGGAATCCACTGATACTGCTCCATGCAATCCTGAACCACCGCCAAATCCATAGCTTATTGCTATTATAGACCAAGGGTCTATCCTTTATTGCTGTCCAGAGAATCTTTCACCTACCAGGAATAGGCCAAGGCTCACAGAGGATCCCCCAAAAGAGGGTGATCCTGCATTTCAAAGTTTTGCCACAGAAGGCCACCAGGAGATCGCAGATGAAGTTTTTGCCAGAGTTATAGCTGCAAAGAGCACCAAAGCTAGCAGTAACAGCGATGAGGATGTCCCGCAACTTAAAGAAGGACTTTTGCGCCTTGAAGTATGGGACCCAGGCGTAGACTTCCAGCCGTTCTTGGAAGTAAACCTGTGCTGTGAGAAAACCATCCATTCGACTACTGGAGCCACAACAGGGACTGCTTTTAAAGGGTGACAGGATTCTTGGTCTTTTCCGTGTTGTTGTCCTGTTTTACGTCTTGCCCAGAAGAGCACTGATAGTTAAGACTCCATCCATCAGCCAAAAAACTATGTCCAGCTTGTGTACATTCGCGTCATACTTCATGTGGATTACAAATTATTTTTTCCTTTTTGCATTATATGTTCCAGTTTTCCAACGTTACAAGCCTGCACCCAAAGAAAGGACTCAAACGTGTACCTGAGCTCTTTGTGATTTCTACTGTGACATTTTTTGCACTATATTTTTGCACTAAAGTTCTAAGGTTCTGCAATGTTCAAGCACTGTTACAGGTACAACAATGTGACCTCTTATACACTTTTTGAATGATTTTGGACTTTATGCTGTTTAGCCAGATAGTTAGCATCCTTGCTTCATTGCTCAAATGGACTGCCTCTGAGCACACGGAATACTAATAGTCCTAATTTGCTTTGTGTTAGTTAGAAAGCCTAGATGTTATATTGTCTGATTTGCAAATGCCCTTGACCATTGTCTCTTCACAGAATTAGGAGGGGAAGGAGCCGGTATGTCCTGTGTCTTTGGGATCATGTGCTGTTGCTACACAGGGAGGACCAAGTGGTAAAGTCACAAGCAGTCTTTACATCTCTAAAGGGTAACCCTACTGACTGCTAATGTGTGTTTAGAGGGAGTAGCCCTCATGGGAGTTCTGGGAGAGAACTGGCTCCTCCTCCTAGTTTAGTGTGTCTTAAGGCAACGGGCCCCTCCTTATGGACATAAATGTTTAGCTACCTGTTCTGTCATGTCATCAAGGTGATAAAGCATAAAGCATTATTAGGCCTTGGTGCTTGCAAGGGAATACAGGATGAAGCCACCCTTCTGTTTGTGGGCTTTCATTGCATAGTGGTGGGATTACAGAGTGATGACACCCCCATGCTTTCTTTGGTACTAGGATCCAGTAAAACACAAAAGAAAGTCAGGAATGATCGCTTGGTGCAGACTCTTTGGTTCTCTGGTATACACCAAGAGGGAAAGCTGTGAATAGACACCCTACTCATACGGACGAGACCTAGTGGTAGCCGTTGCTATATCAATCTATGTATGTAATAAAAATAGTCTCTTGCAGCACTATATTTTCCCTTTGGGTACCCTTAGAGCACACCCTAAGCACAAGCCAAGGCCGGCTTGGTTTTACCCATGTGGCATTGCCACTCCTACGCCTGTTTTTATCATGTGAATGCTAATATAATGTTATCTTATGCATTTATTTCCAAATCCCTAGACACTGTGCATTTTATAATAATGTTATGTAATTGTTCATGTAATGTGCCTGGTTCACCAGCAGGTGGAAGCAACCATGGAAGAACTACACTTAAAGAAAAAAGAAATCACCATTTCATTCTCCCCTTTTTTCTTGGTCAGAGGTGTGCCAGTCCTGTTTGCTACCAGAAGGAGGTAGGGAGTTCTGGTGTGTTTTGGTTGAGACTCCATGTTGGAGCTGCCAGTATTCTAACCTATTCCCTGGCATAATCTAGAGTCAGACTACAGAGAGATGTTGCAGCATCCTGCAGAAGCAGAGATTCCATTTAAGTATGTTAGTACAGCAGAATCAAAGAGAAACCAAGGTAGCAGAGTTGAGATTGTTTGCCTGCCAGAGTTAAAGATAAAGCCTGCTGGAACCAAGATAAAGTCTGTAAACCATTTGGAGAAACGTTTATGCAATGTAAATCTGCCATTGAAATTCATTACAAGGTCTTGAGTCAAATATTTATTCAAATCCCTCAATTGTTCACCCCATTTGTCTGCTTCAGAGCCAGCGCCTGGGGTTCCAGCATATCCAGGTAGGAGCACCGCGACACATGCAAAAAACATTAAGGGACATTATAGGCCACCCTATATCACTCGGCCATTCCTACACCTGAGTACCAACACCATTTCTTAAAGGTGTTGGAATTGGTTGTCACTACCAGAGCTTTGAGACGTTCTCACAGCTCTGTTTCTCCGCCCCTGTGATGAGGTCTTTACTTTCTGTTTCCTTCCTCCCAGCTGTCCCTCCTGTGTTTGATTTCGCTGCCTTTAAATCACCCCTCCTCCTTTGTAGAGGTGCGTATTATACTTTTCATTTGAGCTGTATCTCTCGCTTGAGTATCTTCACCTATGAGATATCTCTTCACTGGATCTGTGTTCTGCTGAAGCAAGTACTTCGGATATTGTCTGCTGACTTTGGATCTGTTTTCACTGCTGCTGCAGCTCCTTCAGTTAAGCGTTCAGACATTGTGTGTTTCTGTTTCTTTGCTGACTGGATCCGAGGCGACCCCGGTTCCCTCCATATACTGAGCAGGGCACCGGTGGCCGTGCCCCTTCCACTATTGTAGGAGTTTCAGTGGTCATCAGCCTTAGGTACGCGGGCATGTCTCGATCCACCATCTGGATCTGGACATGTGCTTAGCAGCTTAGGGAGAGCATTTAGGGTCTGTCATGGGTCACCCTTTATCCTCCCTAGTTTGGGTCCGGTCAGTTGTTATTCACTGTGTAGGCTCTTGTTGCTCACTTACAGTCGTGACATTGGTATTTTATTGGTTTTTATGAATATTTATTATATATCTATGTATATCATTCATTGGGTACTTTGTGTATTTCATGTATTTCCACTGATGTTTGTTTGGATAGGATTCATGGCTGTACGCAGATTTTAGTATTGACACCGTTTAATGTATCAATCTTTTTAATGTAATCATAGTGTTGTTGTGTCCACGTCTGTCTATCTTATTTATTTATATAATATATAACCATATATAGATATATCTATTTATTATCTCTGTTGTATACACTGTGGTGGATGTAGGACCTACGGTCATGTGATAGGCGATCATGTGATCGCATCACATGATGCATTAGGGGAGGGAGTGCTCAGAGGCACTGCTTTCACATCAGAATAGCGCAGGTGATACAGGGAACAGGAGGCATCATGGGTATGTTGCCACATTATGAGTAGGAGGGGTTTACAACAGCAAGTGAGGCTGAAAGGCATTTTGAATTGTCAATCATAGTTTATGACCTTTCATGGGTACTATATTAAGAGGAGGTGGTACATCTTGAGACATGCCCCAAGAGGAAGTGATAGTGAAATGTATGTTGGGGTGGTGTGTCTCCTGATAGCTGGTTGGTATCCCCACAGTTGTGTCCATGCATGTGTATGTTATTAGGCTATTCAAGAGTAATACTGTGTTGGGGACTTGTTAGCATTCCCGGTCAGGGGTGCAGGCACTTGTCTCTAATACACAGTTAGGCATTGTGCCCTCTGGGATGGAGTGTTATTTATGGATGCTGGCTGCGTGTAGTATTCGAGCAGTGTTTGTTAGGCTACTTTCACACTAGTTCCGTTTGAAGGGGCTCACGAGCGGACCTGAACGCTTCCGTCCAGCCCTGATGCAGTCTGAATGGATGCGGATCCGCTCAGAATGCATCAGTCTGGCGGCGTTCAGCCTCCGCTCCGCTCAGCAGGCGGACACCTGAACGCTGCTTGCAGTGTTCGGGTGTCCGCCTGGCCGTGCGGATCCGTCCAGACTTACAATGTAAGTCAATGGGGACGGATCAGTTTGAAGATGACACAATATGGCTCAATCTTCAAACGGATCCGTCCCCCATTGACTTTCAATGTAAAAGTCTGGAAGGATCCGTTCAGGCTAATTTCACACTTAGACATTTTTTGACAATATAATGCAGACGGATCCGTTCTGAACGGAGCCACCGTCTGCATTATATGAGCGGATCCGTTCAGAACGGATCCGCTCTGAACGCTAGTGTGAAAGTAGCCTTACTTAACCATGATAGTTATAATTTGATGTTATTGCCTTTGTGTCCTTACCACTTCAGTGTAATCGGGGGACACACATTGTTTCCATATTCTCTCCTGCATAATCTGTTCTTTATAGGTTTTATTGTGTCTATAGTATAATCATGGTATATACGGTAATAAAATTTGATATTTTTAATATGTGTGTTCTCAAATTGGTGTTGCATTATCACACATCATTGGCTGTGTTTGTTTAATGTCAGAGTTGCATTCTGCCGCTGTGTAACTGGCCAGCTAAGACTTGTCCTAGGTTGCTAATATAGCCTATATGTTTATACAGCTAGACCTGCCAATAACCTTAAAGGGACACTGACAGGCCCTATAAACATATTTAGATATGCATATGCTGTCATAGGTCTTATAATGTGTATGCCAATCATATAAGTGTACCCCCTGTCCGCATTTCAAACACTGTAAAATCAACTTTATATTCATATGTGAATCACTTGCCTTTGTGCCCAGCCACGCCCCAACTGCCGTTTCCTAGCACTGCCCAGCTCATTATTATTCACTGCGCAGGAGATGCTGAAGCCGCCACATTGACGGTTATGGGACGCAGGCGCACTACGATTCCGGCGAGTGAGGGTGCCGGGTAAGGTATCCGGCGCACACGCAGAAGCTCCAAGTGAGGCCAATGCCCATATGTTTCTATTCGGCATGCGTGGGATCTCGCAGCATCGGTGACTGGAAAAGCCACCCAGTGCAGTGAATAATAATGAGCTGGGCGGCACTAGGAAATGACAGTTGGGGCGCGGCTGGGCACAAATGCAGGAGAAATACCGCCTCTTGGGTGCAAAGGCAAGTGATTCACATATGAATATAAAGGTGATTTTACAGTGTTTGAAATGCGGACAGGGGGTACACTTATATGATTGGCATACACGTTATAAGACCTGACAGCATATGAATATCTAAATATGTTTATAGGGCCTGTCAGTGTCCCTTTTGCTATAGTTCCTATGTTTGTGTGTTAAAGACAAAATCAGAGTTATTTACAGTGACTTTGTCTGGATGTCATATTACTGTTATATATTGTGTTCACAGAAGCAGACAAGATGATATGCCTTTAAGATTCATTATATGGATGTGAGGTACGCTCAATGACACAGCAGACAAAACAGAAAGCATAGAGTTAAACTGTTGTTACTGGGCAGGAGTCTTGACCAATCCTAGCTAGCGTCACACAGCCCAGGTGTTTTTGACCAATTACAGCCAGCCTCACACACAGTCTGCATGGGGAAATCCCCTTAGCAGGAGCTGCTAGCAGTGGCGTCGCTAGGTTAAAACATTCGGGGCCTGGGCCCCAGATGTTTTGTCCCATGCCCCGAATGTCCTGCCTGCCTGCCTGCCAGATACAACTGTATTGCCGTACACAGAATGGCAATACAATTGAATCTTACACTGGGAAGAGGTGAAGGACCTGTGGTGACATCACAGGTCATGTGATCAGCAAAACAGGCTGTGATAGGATGACCTGGATGATGTCACCATCATGTGACCAGTGCAGGATTGGACCGGAGTGAAGAGGAGAAGGAGCCTAATGGTGATATCTGTACATGAGGAGAGGTAAGTTAAGGGAGAGGCAGATGCTGGGAGTTGTAGTTATTTAACTGGGATGTATGTTAGGGCTGAAGGGAGGGATGTTATTGACATGGAACTGTGTGCTTGAGGTGGCTGGGGGAGGGAGTGATGTTGTTTACCTGGGACTGTATGTGGAAAGTGGATGGTGGGGGAGAATGATGTTTATGTACATGGGACTTAATGTTTAGGCTACGTTCACACTTGCATTTGGGGATCCGCTTGTGAGATCCGTTTGAAGGCTCTCACAAGCAGCCCCAAATGCATCAGTTTAACCCCAATGCATTCTGAATGGATGCGGATCCATTCAGAATGCATTCGTTCGGCTCCGTACGGCCCCCATTCCGTTTTGGAGGCGGACCCCAAAATGCTGCACGCAGCGTTTTTGTGTCCGCATGGCCTTGCAGAGCCAAACGTATCCGTCCTGACTTACAATGTAAGTCAATGGGGACAAATCCCTTTGCATTGACACAAAATGGTGCAATTGTAAACGGATCCGTCCCCTATTGACTTTCAATGTAAGTCAGGATGGATCCGTATTGAGACTTAGAAATTCAAATCTAATACATATAAGAAATACAGCGGCTCACCCCCTTCCTATATGAATAAGGTGCTCACCCCCTGGTCCCACCCTTAGGACCAAGTGAAAAAATGCGTCCAAATAACAGGTATGGGGGGGGGGCACTCTTCAAGAGGAAACACTAGGCAGGATAGTGATGATACACTTTATTGTATAAAAGTATTTAAGAACATACCCCTAAAACATACATAAAATATGGTACATCAATTGTTATGAACCAGTTTAGTGCACACTCAGTTTCAATGAAAATGCAATACAACCGCCAGGTGGCTGTTGGTTTCAAACCTCTATTGTTATTCACACTCAGCGATGCTGTCCACAATAATATCCAGCAAATGTCCAGCAACTGTAATAAGTTGAAGTCAATTGTGTCCCGCAAGTGTCCAACAGAGTTACTAAGCTGAAATCAATTGTATAGAGCAGATGTCTAAGTATGCGTCCACTAGCCCACCAAGCTGTAGATAGGCCAGTTCAGTCCAGTGCACTTCTAGTATAATGCCCGTGATAGTGAGCTCAATGCCGTTTTTTATGTAGTAATATTTATGCTCCAAAACGAGCTCGGTCTTACCCGTCTCAGCTGCTGTAGCGTTGGTCCAGGAGGCCGCACACCCGCAGCGTCCCACGTGGTGTGCTTCTGCCTTACGCGGCGTCCCACGTGACCTTGTAACCAAGGGGATCGAATGCACGCTCGTGTGACGTCAATCTTGTGCGCCCACTTTCAATCGGCGCTGCTTTATCTGCTTCTCTTTCTTTCCTTGCCGGCTTTGTTCCTTTTCTTTAGTATTAGGTGGATCAACGCTCACTCTAACAACCGCCAGACGCGTTTCGGGGTCTCAAGCCCCTTCCTCAGTGGCCTACTGAGTGAACGGATCCTCACTCTTTATATATGGTCAACTCCACCCACTATCCTCCATATTGCTTTAGCTCTGTCTACTATATGGAGTGGATTTACCCTTAATGGAGTGGGTTCTTATTCCTAATGAGATCCTCATAGGTACCTTTAACCATACATTTTAACAATTCATATTTAAAATAAATTAAGAACATAAATATTCCCTACATATTTAAGCATTTCTTAAAAATAAGTAATGGAGAAGGCTGCAAGGTCACACACAAGAAAAAACGCATAAAAAACGCACAAAAAACGCATTGAAACAGCAATTGTATTCCCCGCGTTTTTTATTGCGTTTTTTTCCCTTCCTTTTGCATTTTACTTTTTACTTCCATATAGGGGAAAATGACCAGCTAAAAATCCTCTTTTTTGTTCTTCACCGAATATAAATGGGAAATTCATTAACTTTTGTGGTTAAGAGAAGCCGTCCTGCAGGGAGGGGAGATCACAGTGTCGATAAACGGCCAGACTACGATGTCCCATCCCTACAGGACAACCCTCACAGAAACCAAAAAACTTCCATCTTGGCATTGAGGCCTCTAGGAATGATAGTGTCATATTCGAAGATCCTTCGGGATTCTTGACGTGACATGTGTGCAATATGGTTTCCCCCCCTCCAGGCTTTTTTGACTTTTTCTATTGCCACAAATTTTAGACCCGTGGGGTCACAGTTATGTGTTGTTTTAAAATGTTTGGATAGAGAGTGCGTCTCTAGGCCTTTTTTAATATTCGCCACATGCTCCGCTACTCTCTTCTTCAATGTTCTTTTGGTTCTGCCTATATATTGCTTCCTGCATCCACATTGTAACAGATATATAACATCTGTAGAATCACAGGTTAGGCATTCCTGTATTTCCAAACTAAACGCATTCACTGTGGACACTACTTTCGTGGTCTTTTTTGGGAAACTTGTAATTTTACAATTGGCGCACCTGCCACATTTAAAGAACCCATTTACTGCTAACCAATTTTCTTTTTTCTGGCTTTCCTTCCTTAACTTCACCGTTGGGGCTATTTTACTGGCCAGGTTATTTGCCCTAGTATAGGTAATTTTGGGTACTTCACTTAAGAGGGGACCAACTATCTTGTCATTTAATAGGTGTCCCCAATGTTTATGAATACTCCTTTCTATTGTTTTATACTGAGAATTAAATGGCAAGATAATCCTCAGTACCTCATCACGTGGTTGGGGATCCCTCGCCAAAAAGAAATCTGTTCTTTCCATTTTCTTTACTTTTTCAAGTGACCTCTCGATCACCTGCACCGGATAATCTCTTTCTAGCAATTGTTGTTTCAAAACAGTTGCTTCCTCCTCAAATCTACTGTCGTCAGTACAGTTCCGCCTTAGTCTACGGAACTGACTGGTTGGCACATTAATCAGCCAACGAGGTAGGTGACAGCTAGCATATCTAATAAAGCTGTTTTTAGCGACTGGTTTGAAAAAAGTATTGCAATGTAGCTGGTCCCCCTTCACCCATATCTCAAGATCTAAAAATTCTACTTTCAGCTTACTAACACTAGGGGTGAACACCAAATTTCTATCATTCATATTGATATTCTGAAGAAATAAATCTAAGGATTCGGACGTATCTTGCCATATGAACAGGATGTCATCTGTCACGTCAAGAATCCCGAAGGATCTTCGAATATGACACTACCATTCCTAGAGGCCTCAATGCCGAGATGGAAGTTTTTGGGTTTCTGTGAGGGTTGTCCTGTAGGGATGGGACATCGCAGTCTGGCCGTTTATCGACACTGTGATCTCCCCTCCCTGCAGGATGGCTTCTCTTAACCACAAAAGTTAATGAATTTCCCATTTATATTCGGTGAAGAACAAAAAAGAGGATTTTTAGCTGGTCATTTTCCCCTATATGGAAGTAAAAAGTAAAATGCAAGAGGAAGGGAAAAAAACGCAATAAAAAACGCGGGGAATACAATTGTGGTTTCAATGCGTTTTTTTGTGCGTTTTTTATGCGTTTTTTATTGTGTGTGACCTTGCAGCCTTCTCCATTACTTATTTTTAAGAAATGCTTAAATATGTAGGGAATATTTATGTTCTTAATTTATTTTAAATATAAATTGTTAAAATGTATGGTTAAAGGTACCTATGAGGATCTCATTAGGAATAAGAACCCGCTCCATTAGGGTAAATCCACTCCATATAGTAGACAGAGCTAAAGCAATATGGAGGATGATGGGTGGAGTTGACCATAATAAAGAGTGAGGATCCGTTCACTCAGTAGGCCACTGAGGAAGGGGCTTGAGACCCCGAAACGCGTCTGGCGGTTGTTAGAGTGAGCGTTGATCCACCTAATACTAAAGAAAAGGAACAAAGCCGGCAAGGAAAGAAAGAGAAGCAGATAAAGCAGCGCCGATTGAAAGTGGGCGCACAAGATTGACGTCACACGAGCGTGCATTCGGTCCCCTTGGTTACCAGGTCACGTGGGACGCCGCGTAAGGCAGAAGCACACCACGTGGGACGCTGCGGGTGTGCGGCCTCCTGGACCAACGCTACAGCAGCTGAGACGGGTAAGACCGAGCTCGTTTTGGAGCATAAATATTACTACATAAAAAGCGTCATTGAGCTCACTATCACGGGCATTATACTAGAAGCGCACTGGACTGAACTGGCCTATCTACAGCTTGGTGGGCTAGTGGACGCATACTTAGACATCTGCTCTATACAATTGATTTCAGCTTAGTAACTCTGTTGGACATTTGCGGGACACAATTGACTTCAACTTATTACAGTTGCTGGACATTTGCTGGATATTATTGTGGACAGCATCGCAGAGTGTGAATAACAATAGAGGTTTGAAACCAACAGCCACCTGGCGGTTGTATTGCATTTTCATTGAAACTGAGTGTGCACTAAACTGGTTCATAACAATTGATGTACCATATTTTATGTATGTTTTAGGGGTATGTTCCTAAATATTTTTATACAATAAAGTGTATCATCACTATCCTGCCTAGTGTTTCCTCTTGAAGAGTGCCCCCCCATACCTGTTATTTGGATGCATCAAATCTAATACAAACGAATCGGTCCTGAACAGATGCATTAGTTTGTATTATTGGTGCGGATCCGTTGTGTACAAGTACAGGACAGATCCGCACGAACGGAAGTGTGAAAGTAGCCTCGGGGGTGATGTTTACATGGGATTGTGCGTTGGAGGCGGCTGGGGAGGAGGTGATGTTATTTACATGGGACTGTATGGTGGAGGGAGGATTATAACTGCAGGGGGCACATTATAGGCGGTCTTATTACTACTGGGGGCTCTATAGGAGGGTCTTATAGATCCGCCTTATTTCTACTAAGCGCACTATGGTGGCCTTATTACTACTGAGGGGTCTGTAGGGAGCTTTATTACCACTGGGATAACAATAGAGGGCCTTATTTCTACTGGGGACTCTGTGAGGGTATTATTAATATGGGAGGGCTCTTCTAATAATGGGGCAGTGTTACTAATGAGGGCATTCTAGAAGGGAATTACTATTGGTGGGATTATGAGGAGCACTATTACTATGGGGGCCAGTAATGCTTCTTCAGGATAGTATTTGGGAGTATTGGGTGGGGCAGGGGTGTAACTAAAGGCTCATGGGCCCCGGTGCAAGAGTTCAGCTTGGGCCCCCCTTCCCTCAGTGCTTTATGTGTCTTCTTATGCGGCACAAGTGTCTTTGGGCCCCTTCAGGCTCCTGGGCCCGGTACCTCTGCACCCCCTAAAGCTACACCCCTGGGGGGGGGGGGGGGGGGGCACAGCAAGCAGCAGGATAAGACTGTGGGGACACCAGTTGGGGGATAATAATAGAATGTGAGGAAGCTAAGATGTCTGTGTGTCACACTCTGCAGAGACGAGGCGGTTGAGAGAAGTGTCCAGACCGAGTGGAGAAGATGATGAGAGAGAAGATCTACAGGGAAGATGATGACAGAGAGGAGACGTCACCTGGAGTCCCTGGATGTGACAGGTAAGTGCTGCTGTATAGCAAGTACAGCTAAGTGTGTGGGGGGAGCAACATATTTATTGGGGCTTGTGCCTTGGATCTTTTAAGACCTTAGCAACGCCCTGGCTGCTAGAGTCATTACACCAGAGGAGAGAAGTCGAACAGACATTTACTCCACTAAGAGCTGTGTTTTATGGAAGCAGAGAAGCTTATAGTGAGAGTACAGATACTCAAGAGAGAAATATATCTACCATACTATGCATACCGCCATTTTGTGATATCTATTCAACACATGTTTTGTACATGGGCTATCTGCTGCGGATGCGTCAGTGTTATATATGAAGAAAAGTTGAAGTTAATAATGATGTTATTTCAAGCATTTGGTGTGCTCTTTAAACCTGCTGTTTCCATAGAAAGGCAATAGAGGAATTACAGAGTAACAGTCTGGTTAGACTAAGTCGCAGATAGCAAAATTCTTCTAATGCCACAGCGCAAAAGGCAGTTCATAGTGCTGCGCCTGCCACACGCTGCAGCTCAAGGAGGGTGTGCTTTGCGGTGTACGAGTGGCAGAAGTGCATGCAAAGTTTCCTGGCCATTTTTAGGATCTCTTGCAGATGGGTGGAAGACTTCAGGAACTGCTTGACAACCAGATTGAACACGTGTGCCATGCAGTGCGCATGGCTAAGTCCTCCTTGACGCATTGCCGACACCATGTTCTTCATGTTGTCGGTCACCATGGTTCGCGGAGGAAGCCAGGATTCGATTTCTTGATGAAGGACATGGAGTAGTTTCTCCCCTGTTTGACTCCGTTCACCCAGGCAAACGAGGTGCAGAACAGCATGACACGGCCGTGCCCTGCACATATAGTATGCTGGAGGGGCACTGTGAATTGTATCTGCAGTGGAGGCTGAGGACACGGTGGAGGATGAAGCAGGAAGCAGAGGCGGACATTGTCGCAGGACAAACGGCGTGAGAACATGGAGGCAGAATCAGCGTCACCTGGCCAACTTTCTGGTGTGGCTGTGCAGGAACCACATTCACCGAATGGGCCGTAAAGGACATGTATTGTCCCTGACCGTAGGTACAGTTCCACACGTTGGCGCTGCCGTGCACTTTGACATACACCGACAGGCTCAAGGACTGGCCCACCTTCTGTTCTACATATTTGTGCATGGCTGGTACTGCCTTTTTGGCAAAGAAATGACGGCTTGGGACTCTCCACCTCGGTTCGGCACAAGCCATCAGTTCTCTGAAAGGTGCAGAGTCCACCACTTGTAAAAGGAGGGACTGCAGCACCAGCAACTTGGCCAGGAGCACATTCAGCTTCTGCACCATTGGATGAGTGCAAGCATACTGCTGTCTCTTGGCAATCGCTTCGGTGATCGGTTGCTGACGGAATGACTGACGAGGAGTAGGAGGAGGAGCAGAAGCATCTGGACCAGCAGAAGATGGGAATGACAGACAGCTCCCTTCGGCTGAGGTGGTGGAGCCTTGACTGCCGGAAACCGTGTGTCACTGGGAGATGCAGTGATTGCTGTGGCAGGCTGGACCACCACATCGGAGCCACGGTTCTCCTAGGCCTACATATGTTGACGCAGGGCCATGGTGCCAACATTGGCACCCTGGACACGCTTCACCTTTTGCCCACATAATCTACATATGGCCATGTTAACCTCCTCTGGCGGCTTAACAAAAAACTGCCACACCGCCGAGTAGGTGATTTTATTTTTATTTCCCCCCCCCCAACAGTCCACACTGACTGACTTCTACCGCTGCTGCCTCCGTGAACCCCTGCACCACTACTTCCCGGGCAGATAGGCTGCTGCGAAACAGGTGGTCTACCCCGGGCACGTTTGGCTCCTGACCTCCCACTGCTGCCACCCTACTCACTCCCAGCCATGCTACCACCTTCCTGGCTCAGCCTCTGCCTCACGGGCAAGCTGCCTCACTCTTCTCCTGATGATGATGAAGCCCCTTCTGCACCCGGCTCCCAAGTGCGATCGGCTTCATCATTGAGTAGTGTCTGAACGTCCCTGATGTCCTCCTCAATGGTCTCTGGGTCAGGAGCCTGACCGCTCGCAACACCACCTCCCACGCCACTCTTCTCGTGACTACTTGCCCGCCTACTGGAGGAAGCGGCGGATGCCACCTCCACATTTTGGCTGGCCAGTAGCTGCTGACTGTCTAGTAGCTCGTCCTCGCTGTATAGTGGGGCTGAGCCCACAGCATATAATACTTGTCTGGCTGAGAGAACAGAAAAAGACAGAGGCAGGCTGAAGACGGGTGAGGGCACAGGGCCTGCTCCTGGGCCATGCCAACTAAGGGTTGTGTCTGACGAACCCACCGAGTCTTGGCTAGGGGTGTCTGATGTCACTTGGGACGAAGTGGATCACCATGTCAACCATTCAAGAACCGCTGGGTTGCTGGTCAAGACACGACCTCTAGATGACACCGGGAGCTCGGACCTCTCGCTGCGACTCCTGCTGCCTCTCCCCCTTACTCTGTTGCGACTTGTGTCTGTGCCAGAACCATTTAGGCCTCTACCACTCCCTGTGAAGGGCCTGGCACTTCTCTGTATGACATACTGTTAGATCAAATAAATAAATGAAAAGGAAATTAAAACGCCCCCAAAAAAGTCAGTAATTTTCTCACTTCACCACACAACATACAGGTCCTTCTCAAAAAATTAGCATATTGTGATAAAGTTCTTTATTTTCTGTAATGTACTGATAAATATTAGACTTTCATATATTTTAGATTCATTACACACCAACTGAAGTAGTTCAAGCCTTTTATTGTTTTAATATTGATGATTTGGGCATACAGCTCATAAAAACCCAAAATTCCTATCTAAAAAAATTGGCATATTTAATCCGACCAATAAAAGAATAGTGTTTTTAATACAAAAAAAGTCAACCTTCAAATAATTATGTTCAGTTATGTACTCAATACTTGGTCTGGAATCCTTTTGCAGAAATGATTGCTTCAATGCGGCGTGGCATGGAGGCAATCAGCTTGTGGCACTGCTGAGGTGTTATGGAGGCCCAGGATGCTTCGATAGCGGCCTTAAGCTCATCCAGAGTGTTGGGTCTTGCGTCTCTCAACTTTCTCTTCCTAATATCCCACAGATTCTCTATGGGGTTCAGGTCAGGAGAGTTGGCAGGCCAATTGAGCACAGTAATACCATGGTCAGTAAACCATTTACCAGTGGTCTTGGCACTGTGAGCAGGTGCCAGGTCGTGCTGAAAAATGAAATCTTCATCTCCATAAAGCTTTTCAGCAGATGGAAGCATGAAGTGCTCCAAAATCTCCTGATAGCTAGCTGCATTGACCCTGCCCTTGATAAAACACAGTGGACCAACACCAGCAGCTGACATGGCACCCCAGACCATCACTGACTGTGGGTACTTGACACTGGACTTCAGGCATTTTGGCATTTCCCTCTCCCCAGTCTTCCTCCAGACTCTGGCACCTTGATTTCCGAATGACATGCAACAGTCCAGTGCTGCTTCTCTGTAGCCCAGGTCAGGCGCTTCTGCCGCTGTTTCTGGTTCAAAAGTGGCTTGACCTGGGGAATGCGGGACCTGTAGCCCATTTCCTGCACACGCCTGTACACGGTGGCTCTGGATGTTTCTACTCCAGACTCAGTCCACTGCTTCTGCAGGTCCCCCAAGGTCTGGAATCGGTCCTTCTCCACAATCTTCCTCAGGATCCGGTCACCTCTTCTCGTTGTGCAGCGTTTTCTGCCACACTTTTTCCTTCCCACAGACTTCTCACTGAGGTGCCTTGATACAGCACTCTGGGAACAGCCTATTCGTTCAGAAATTTCTTTCTGTGTCTTACCCTCTTTCTTGAGGCTGTCAATGATGGCCTTCTGGACAGCAGTCAGGTCGGCAGTCTTACCCATGATTGCGGTTTTGAGTAATGAACCAGGCTGGGAGTTTTTAAAAGCCTCAGGAATCTTTTGCAAGTGTTTAGAGTTAATTAGTTGATTCAGATGATTAGGTTAATAGCTCGTTTAGAGAACCTTTTCATGATATGCTAATTTTTTTAGATAGGAATTTGGGGTTTTCATGAGCTGTATGCCAAAATCATCAATATTAAAACAATAAAAGTCTTGAACTACTTCAGTTGGTGTGTAATGAATCTAAAATATATGAAAGTCTAATGTTTATCAGTACATTACAGAAAATAATGAACTTTATCACAATATGCTCATTTTTTTAGAAGGACCTGTACATGCCAAAAAGGGCTTTAGAACATATACTGTAACTGGACTGCTGAACAGCAAATAGGCCCTTATTAATTTCCACTTATACACGCCACAAAAGGCTTTAGAACATATTACTGCACAACTGAACAGCAAATATATATTTTTTGCCAATAATAAACACCAAAAAGGGCTGTAATTTTCTCACTTAACATACAACTAGGGTTGAGCAAACCTGAACTTTAAAGTTTGGGTTCATACCGAACTTTAGGATTTTTGGACCCCAGACCCGAACACGAACATTTCAGTAAAAGTTCGTGTTCAGTGATTTCTCAGCGCTTTTTGAAAGGCTGCAGAGAAGCCAATCAACAAGCGTTTAACTCTGTGCCCTTTGTGCCCTTAGAAGCCATCACAGCCATGCCTACTAATGGCATGGCTGTGATTGGCCAGTGTAACATGTGACCCAGTCTCTATAAAAGCTGGAGTCATGTAGCGCTGCACGTCACTCTGCTGTGCTTAGTGTAGGGAGAGGATGCAGCTGGTGATTTAAGGGAGAGAATCTTTGCTCAAAACGTGAATCCAACTCAGTGATCTACATATGTTGTGTGGGTGCAGGGTACAATTTTTTTTTATCCTGCCCTGAGCCCAGTGACCAAAAAAAATTACTTTTTTTAAGTTAGTTAGGTGGGCGGCGGCCATTTTATGCAAGCTCAGTGCACCAGCACTGCATCTGAGCTTTTGAGACATTGAAATCCAAGCTTTAAAAACAGCACAAATAATCTGTTTGTAAAAATCAAATTTTTTTGGGGTAATTTACAACATCTGGTGCATTTGCAGGCTTAGTCAGTGTGCATTTTTTAAGCTACAAATACAGCCATAATTTACTGGGTTTTTAAAAACACACTTTTTTGCCAAAAAACACTATTTTCCAGATCTGCAAGTGTTAAATTCAAGTTTAATATATACAGCTTTCATATTCTGTTACAAAACCCCCCCACTTTTTTGACAATATACAACATCTGGATTAGTGAGTATGCAATTTAAGCTAGAAATACAGTCATAATTTTCTTGATTTTTAAAAAACACACTTTTTTTCCAGATTCCATAATTTCTCTGGCAGCATCAGCACGTGTGAAATTCCAGGGTTATGTACTGCTGTCAAATTCAATTATTAAACAAACACCTGTTTGGGCAAAAAAAAATAGTTGACAGCCTTTGCTGCAGATGTCTTTGTGAGATACCGCCTTTACATACTGTCTTTCTATTCAGTTATTTGAAATAAAGCCATTTTGGGCATATTTCTTTGATAGCGTCCTAGTGTGGATCAGGGTGTGTAAGATACACCCGGTATATGCAGGGTTCTATTCAGGTATTTGAAATACAGCCATTTTCGGCAAACAAAATTAAGAGAAGGCCTAGTCTGGTTCAGGGCATGTGAGATACACCCTTTAACCACCTCAGCCCCCTAGCTTAAACACCCTTAATGACTAGACCACTTTTTACAATTCTGCACTACACTACTTTCACCGTTTATTGCTCGGTCATGCAACTTACCACCCAAATGAATTTTACCTCCTTTTCTTCTCACTAATAGAGCTTTCATTTGGTGGTATTTCATTGCTGCTGACATTTTTACTTTTTTTGTTATTAATCGAAATTTACTGAAATTTTTTCACTTTCAGTTGTAATTTTTATTTTTTTAAACTACATTTCTATATACATTTTTCTCAAAATTTAATGTTCTGCATGTCTTTTATAAAAAAAGAAAATGTTTGGGTAAAAAAAAAAAAATGGTTTGGGTAAAAGTTATAGCGTTTACAAACTGAGGTTCTACAATGCCCGGACAGTAGAAACCCCCCACAAATGACCCCATTTCGGAAAGTAGACACCCTAAGGTATTCGCTGATGGGCATAGTGAGTTCATAGAACTTTTTATTTTTTGTCACAAGTTAGTGGAAAATGATGATTTTTTTTAAGTCTCATATTCCACTAACTTGTGAACTCACTATGCCCATCACGAAATACCTTGGGGTGTCTTCTTTCCAAAATGGGGTCACTTGTGGGGTAGTTATACTGCCCTGGCATTTTAGGGGCCCTAATGCGTGAGAAGTAGTATGAAATCAAAATGTGTAAAAAATGCCCTGTGAAATCCTAAAGATGCTCTTTGGAATGTAGGCTGCAAAAAAGTGTCATACATGTGGTATCGCCATACTCAGGAGAAGTCGGGCAATGTGTTTTGGGGTGTATTTTTAAACATGCCCATGCTGGGTGAGAGAAATATCTCTGTCAAATGACTTTGTATAAAAAAAAATGGGTAAAGTTGTCTTTTAGAGAGATATTTCTCTCACCCAGCATGGGTATATGTAAAAAGACACTCTAAAACACATTGCCCAACTTCTCCTGAGTACGGTGATACCATATGTGTGACACTTTTTTCCAGCCTAGGTGGGCAAAGGGGCCCACATTCCAAAGAAGCACCTTTAGGATTTCACAGGGCATTTTTTACACATTTTGATTTCAAACTACTTCTCATGCATTAGGGCCCCTAAAATACCAGGGCAGTATAAATACCCCACAAGTGACCCCATTTTGGAAAGAAGACACCCCAAGGTATCTCGTGATGGGCATAGTGAGTTCATGGAAGTTTTTATTTTTTGCCACAAGTTAGTGGAATATGAGACTTTGTAAGAAAAAACTAAAATTAAAATAAAATCATCTTTTTCCGCTAACTTGTGACAAAAAATAAAAAATTCTAGGAACTCGCCATGCTGCGCACGGAATAGCTTGGGGTGTCTTCTTTCCAAAATGGGGTCACTTGTGGGGTAGTTATACTGCCCTGGCATTTTAGGGGCCCTAATGCGTGAGAAGCAGTTTAAAATCCAAATGTGTTAAAAATGCCCTGTGAAATCCTAAATGTGCTCTTTAGAATGTGGGCCCCTTTGCCATACCCATGCCTTTCCCATACTCAGGAGAAGTTGGGCAATGTGTTTTGTGGTGTATTTTTAGAGAAATATCTCTCTAAAAGTCAACTTTTCCCATTTTTTACAAAGTTGTCATTATAGAGAGATATTTCTCTCACCCAGCATGGGTATATGTAAAAAGACACCCCAAAACACATTGCCCAACTTCTCCTGAGTGTGGCGATACCACATGTGTGACACTTTTTTGCAGCCAAGATGCGCAAAGGGGCCCAAATTCCTTTTAGGAGGGCATTTTTAGATATTTGGATCCCAGATTCTTCTCACGCTTTAGGGCCCCTAAAATTCCAGGGCAGTATAAATACCCCACATGTGACCCCATTTTGGAAAGAAGACACCCCAAGGTATTCAATGAAGGGCATGGTGAGTTCATAGAAGATATTTTTTTGGGCACAAGTTAGCGGAAATTGATTTTTTTGGTTTTTCTCACAAAGTCTCCATTTCCGCTAACTTGGGACAAAAAGTTCAATCTTTCATGGACTCAATATGCCCCTCAGCAAATACCTTGGGGTGTCTTCTTTCCAAAATGGGGTCACTTGTGGGGTAGTTATACTGCCCTGGCATTTTAGGGGCCCTAATGCGTGAGAAGTAGTATGAAATCAAAATGTGTAAAAAATGCCCTGTGAAATCCTAAAGATGCTCTTTGGAATGTAGGCTGCAAAAAAGTGTCATACATGTGGTATCGCCATACTCAGGAGAAGTCGGGCAATGTGTTTTGGGGTGTATTTTTAAACATGCCCATGCTGGGTGAGAGAAATATCTCTGTCAAATGACTTTGTATAAAAAAAAATGGGTAAAGTTGTCTTTTAGAGAGATATTTCTCTCACCCAGCATGGGTATATGTAAAAAGACACTCTAAAACACATTGCCCAACTTCTCCTGAGTACGGTGATACCATATGTGTGACACTTTTTTCCAGCCTAGGTGGGCAAAGGGGCCCACATTCCAAAGAAGCACCTTTAGGATTTCACAGGGCATTTTTTACACATTTTGATTTCAAACTACTTCTCATGCATTAGGGCCCCTAAAATACCAGGGCAGTATAAATACCCCACAAGTGACCCCATTTTGGAAAGAAGACACCCCAAGGTATCTCGTGATGGGCATAGTGAGTTCATGGAAGTTTTTATTTTTTGCCACAAGTTAGTGGAATATGAGACTTTGTAAGAAAAAACTAAAATTAAAATAAAATCATCTTTTTCCGCTAACTTGTGACAAAAAATAAAAAATTCTAGGAACTCGCCATGCTGCGCACGGAATAGCTTGGGGTGTCTTCTTTCCAAAATGGGGTCACTTGTGGGGTAGTTATACTGCCCTGGCATTTTAGGGGCCCTAATGCGTGAGAAGCAGTTTAAAATCCAAATGTGTTAAAAATGCCCTGTGAAATCCTAAATGTGCTCTTTAGAATGTGGGCCCCTTTGCCATACCCATGCCTTTCCCATACTCAGGAGAAGTTGGGCAATGTGTTTTGTGGTGTATTTTTAGAGAAATATCTCTCTAAAAGTCAACTTTTCCCATTTTTTACAAAGTTGTCATTATAGAGAGATATTTCTCTCACCCAGCATGGGTATATGTAAAAAGACACCCCAAAACACATTGCCCAACTTCTCCTGAGTGTGGCGATACCACATGTGTGACACTTTTTTGCAGCCAAGATGCGCAAAGGGGCCCAAATTCCTTTTAGGAGGGCATTTTTAGATATTTGGATCCCAGATTCTTCTCACGCTTTAGGGCCCCTAAAATTCCAGGGCAGTATAAATACCCCACATGTGACCCCATTTTGGAAAGAAGACACCCCAAGGTATTCAATGAAGGGCATGGTGAGTTCATAGAAGATATTTTTTTGGGCACAAGTTAGCGGAAATTGATTTTTTTGGTTTTTTCTCACAAAGTCTCCATTTCCGCTAACTTGGGACAAAAAGTTCAATCTTTCATGGACTCAATATGCCCCTCAGCAAATACCTTGGGGTGTCTTCTTTCCAAAATGGGGTCACATGTGGGGTATTTATACTGCCCTGGCATTTTAGGGGCCCTAAAGCGTGAGAAGAAGTCTGAAATATAAATGTCTAAAAAATGTTTATGCATTTGGATTCCGTGAGGGGTATGGTGAGTTCATGTGAGATTTTATTTTTTGTCACAAGTTAGTGGAATATGAGACTTTGTAAGAAAAAACTAAAATTAAAATAAAAATCAATTTCCGCTAACTTGTGCCCAAAAAATGTCTGAATGGAGCCTTACAGGGGGGTGATCAATGACAGGGGGGTGATCAGGGAGTCTATATGGGGTGATCACCACCCTGTCATTGATCACCCCCCCTGTAAGGCTCCATTCAGACGTCCGTATGTGTTTCGTGGATCCGATCCATGGATCCGTGGATCCGCAAAACACATATGGACGTCTGAATGGAGCCTTACAGGGGGGTGATCAATGACAGGGGGTGATCAGGGAGTCTATATGGGGTGATCACCCCCCTGTCATTGATCACCCCCCTGTAAGGCTCCATTCAGACGTCCGTATGTGTTTTGCGGATCCGATCCATGGATCCGTGGATCCGTAAAACACATACGGACGTCTGAATGGAGCCTTACAGGGGGGTGATCAATGACAGGGGGGTGATCAGGGGGTCTACATGGGGTGATCAGGGGGTTAATAAGTGACGGGGGGTGTAGTGTAGTGGTGTTTGGTGCTACTTTACAGAGCTGCCTGTGTCCTCTGGTCCAAGTAAAATGGACCACCAGAGGACCAGGTTAAAAAAATCGAATCTACAGCTTACCAGTGAACGATCGCCACTGGCAGGCTGTAGATCCATTTGCTTACCGGCCGATCCTGTGAACGTGCGCTCCTGTGTGCGCGCGTTCACAGGAAATCTTGCGTCTCGCGAGATGACGCACTGGCGCGTCCAGGAGGAATTACAGGGCCGTCGCAAAGACGCATCCCTGCGTGCGGCGGTCCTGTATTATTTAAATACAAGTAGAGTTGAGCGAACACCTGGATGTTCGGGTTCGAGAAGTTCGGCCGAACATCCCGGAAATGTTCGGGTTCGGGATCCGAACCCGATCCGAACTTCGTCCCGAACCCGAACCCCATTGAAGTCAATGGGGACCCGTACTTTTCGGCACTAAAACGGCTGTAAAACAGCCCAGGAAAGGGCTAGAGGGCTGCAAAAGGCAGCAACATGTAGGTAAATCCCCTGCAAACAAATGTGGATAGGGAAATTAATTAAAATAAAAATTAAATAAATAAAAATTAACCAAAATCAATTGGAGAGAGGTTCCATAGCAGAGAATCTGGCTTCCCGTCACCCACCACTGGAACAGTCCATTCTCAGATATTTAGGCCCCGGCACCCAGGCAGAGGAGAGAGGTCCCGTAACAGACAATCTGGCTTCATGTCAGGAGAGAATCAGTCTTCATGTCATAGCAGAGAATCAGGCTTCACATCACCCACCACTGCAACAGTCCATTTTCATAAATTTAGGCCCAGCACCCAGGCAGAGGAGAGAGGTCCCGTAACAGACAATCTGGCTTCATGTCAGCAGAGAATTAGTCTGCATGTCATAGCAGAGAATCAGGCTTCACGTCAGCCACCAATGCAACAGTCCATTGTCAGATATTTAGGCCCAGCACCCAGGCAGAGGAGAGAGGTCCCGTAACAGAGGATCTGGCTTCATGTCACCAGAGAATCAGTCTGCATGTCATAGCAGAGAATCAGGCTTCACGTCACCCACCACTGCAACAGTCCATTTTCATAAATTTAGGCCCAGCACCCAGGCAGAGGAGAGAGGTCCCGTAACAGAGGATCTGGCTTCATGTCACCAGAGAATCAGTCTGCATGTCATAGCAGAGAATCAGGCTTCACGTCAGCCACCACTGCAACAATCCATTGGCATATATTTAGGCCTAGCACACAGGCAGAGGAGAGAGGTCCCGTAACAGACAATCTGGCTTCATGTCAGCAGAGAATCAGTCTTCATATCATAGCAGAGAATCAGGCTTCACGTCAGCCACCAATGCAACAGTCCATTGTCAGATATTTAGGCCCAGCACCCAGGCAGAGGAGAGAGGTCCCGTAACAGAGGATCTGGCTTCATGTCAGCAGAGAATCAGTCTTCATGTCATAGCAGAGAATCAGGCTTCACGTCACCCACCACTGTAAGAGTCCATTTTCATAAATTTAGGCCCAGCACCCAGGCAGAGGAGAGAGGTCCCGTAACAGACGATCTGGCTTCATGTCAGCAGAGAATCAGTCTGCATGTCATAGCAGAGAATGAGGCTTCACGTCACCCACCACTGCAACAGTCCATTGTCATAAATTCAGGCCCAGCACCCAGGCAGAGGAGAGAGGTCCCGTAACAGACAATCTGGCTTCATGTCACCAGAGAATCAGTCTGCATGTCATAGCAGAGAATGAGGCTTCACGTCAGCCACCACTGCAACAATCCATTGGCATATATTTAGGCCTAGCACACAGGCAGAGGAGAGGTTCATTCAACTTTGGGTAGCCTTGCAATATAATGGTAAAATGAAAATAAAAATAGGATTGAATGAGGAAGTGCCCTGGAGTCCAATAATATATGGTTATGGGGAGGTAGTTAATGTCTAATCTGGACAAGGGACGGACAGGTCCTGTGGGATCCATGCCTGGTTCATTTTTATGAACGTCAGCTTGTCCACATTGGCTGTAGACAGGCGGCTGCGTTTGTCTGTAATGACGCCCCCTGCCGTGCTGAATACACGTTCAGACAAAACGCTGGCTGCCGGGCAGGCCAGCACCTCCAAGGCATAAAAGGCTAGCTCTGGCCACGTGGACAA